>NW_027185712.1:12211037-12212849 GCF_028583685.1 Petaurus breviceps papuanus | reverse complement strand
TCTCCCTTTGGTTTCAATCCTTCTTTACAGCATGACTAATGTGTAAATGTGTTTTTTAAGAAAGAAAGTTATTTAGACAAATTACCAAAAGTAAGCAAAAACTATAACTGAATTTGACTAAAAACTTAGATATGGTCGTCATTCTTCAATCTTTGTTCAAGATGAATTAACTTCCATGTCTTCTCCCAAGTACAAGTTTCCAATTAAATAATCATTTAGGTTTAATTTTCCAAATGCAACTCTCAACAGTTTGTCCTTACCTTACTCAAATTGTATTTGTGGAAAGGAGGGTTGAGTTTGAGGAAGACTGATTCCAACTGTGACTAGCATTCACAAGACTCACTCTTATAGGCTTCCTGCTGTTGTCACACTCCAGAAATGTGAAAACTTGGATGAGGAACAGGAAACAAAGAACACAGGAATGAGAAACCAATGGCCTGAGGGGAAGGTGCCACAAAGATGGGCACTGTAATTTTGATCAGCTCTAGAACAATTAAGTCAAATCATCTGAAGCCTTTTGGCATATCAATACCTACTTGAAATATCAGCAGTATGAGCCCAGCTTCTGCCAGAACTGACTTGCCACCACTTTGCTCTCCAACAAAGTGGAAATCACTTCAATGCCCACAGTGAACTTCCTACAGTGGCAGGGAGTTTGAAAGCACCTTTTGGTCTCAATATCAACTTCACAACCCTAACTGCCTTGAATTGTTTTGGTTGTCAACCTATAATTCTCTAATATATTTTATTTAGATTAATGGTCTCTATTTTGTTTTAACTGCACACCCATAGCATTTGAGCCAAAATCCTCAGTAATAATTTACATTAAGGGGCAGCTAGGTAGCACAGCGAGCAAGAGCACCGGCCCCAGTGTTGAAATGACCTGGGGGATCAAATCCAGGCTCAGACACTTTGCATCCACCCAGAAAGACCTGGCCATGTAACCTTAAGCAAGTTACTTAACCCCAATTGCTTAGGGGTGGCCAGGTGGCTCAGCGAGTAAGAGCGCCGGCCCCAGTGTTGGGATGACCTGGGCGATCGAATACAGGCTCAGATACTTAGCACCACACCCAGAAATAACTGGCCTTGTAACCCTGAGCAAGTTACTTAACTCCAAATGCTTAAAAAAATAATTTACATTAAAAAAATTGAATCATTTGAAAAGAATGAGATAAAGATTAAATAATATTTGATTCTACAGTCATTGGGGAACCACTGGAGGTTACTGAGTAGGGGATTGATAGAGTCAGACCTGTCTTTTAGGGTGTATCAGTTTAGCATCTATTTAGAAGAGAAATTGGAGTAAGAAAGAAACTTGAGGCAGAGACCAGTTTAAAGGGTATTGCAATAATCCAGACAAAAGATGATGAGGTACTAAAGGATGGTGGTGGTCATGTAAGCAGAGAAAATCAATGTAAGATATATTGTGGAGCGAGAATTAACATGACTTAGCAACCAATTAAATATGCAGACTACAGGAGGGTGAGGAGTGGATAATAACACTAAAGTTCTAAACATGGATGATCAAAAGGATAGTGGCTCCCTGAACAGAAACAGAGAGGTTTGGGGGGGGGGCGGGAAGTTAATTTAATGAGACCTCTATCTGTATCCCACTTGTAGCTATTCATCATATGTAACTGTTTTTCATAGAAAGCTAAAAGTGAGGGGGTTGAGGAAGGGAAGATTCTTATTTCACTAGCTGCTTCCCAGGAGAAAAATCTTCATTAATTAGCAAATATCATAACCATAAGATGATCTGGGAGAAATTGTGCATAGCAAGGGACTGGGGAGGACTTTTGCCTCTGTAGTCTC
>NW_027185712.1:12200712-12210637 GCF_028583685.1 Petaurus breviceps papuanus | reverse complement strand
TCTCTCTCTCTCTATATATATATACATATATATGTGTATATTATATCTATATCTATATCTATCTATGATATAACCACTCTAGGGAGGCTATGCATAAAGGATAAGAGAGTTTAAGGGCTTGAATTACCACAGATGTTCAGCATTATAAGGGAGTATAGAGATTAGCGGTACTGGCCTATGAGTGAAAACAGTAAAACTGTGTTTGGAAATAAATCTCCTAACCAGCTATTGAGGGGAAGATGAGATGAAACCTATCTTTCTCTTCAACTAAATGTCTATCCCTTGGAGACATACTATAGCCTACTAAGGATGGAAATGAAAGGGGTCCACTAGTCTAGATATCTCATTGACCATTAAGCATTTGCTCCTTCATGATGCTATCTATCAATCTATCTATCTATATCTATCTATCTATCTATCTATCTATCTATCTATCTATCTATCTATCTTTTCTTTTAAACTGGATCATATATCCTTTGAGCACAAGAATAATCTCTTACAGCTCTCTCTATCCCCAGGACCTAGAACAGTGTCAAAACCAGAGTAGAAACATAATACATATTTGATACTAATTGAAGATAGTATAGGATAGTGAATAAGAGTGCTCAGATTGAGGAGAGGAGAAACCTATGTCTCAACTATTTAATAGTTATGTGATTGCTGTCAATTCATTTTGCCTCTGAGTCTGAGTTTCATTATTGTACAATGGAGAAAATGGTTATATCTATTGCTCCCACTTTCTAGCATTGTTATGTGGCTCAAATGAAACAATACACTCAAGGTACTTTTCAAACTTTATAATACTTTATAAATATCAAATTTTAGGATGATTTTTTTCCTACTGGCCTCTATTATTTTGTGACTTTATTGGTACCTCAACTGCTTTTATGTTTATATACACTGTTGACTTATCTACTTCAATTATCCTCCTATAGCCTCCTAGATAATAGAATTTTTTCCCTCTACCCTTAATATCTCCACAATTATTCCCTTGATTATTCCTTTAATGGAACCCGACCCTACCTTACTATCTATACAGGGATATCTCTTTCTTTGTCCATGGATTTTAAAATTTTAACAAGTGAAATGGAGAAAAAACTAGAGGGATATTGTCAAATTTATAGATTAAATAAATATAGAAGTAATAGCAAACACCATAAATGATGACAGAATCAAAGTTTAAAAGTATCTTGATAGTCTGGAATGGTGGTCCAAAAAAAGAGAAAATAAATCTAAAATCCTTCATTTATGTTCAAAAATCAGTTGAACAGGATATGAATGGACAGCCCTTAAAGCCACAGTTTACCTTAAAAAACTATTGCACATTTAGTTGAGTATAAGTTTAGTGTAAAACAGGAATGGCAGCTAACAAAGTAAATGCAAACTATGCTTATACTGATTGTACCATATCTGGTACACTGTATTCTATTCTGAGCACATTTTAAGAGGGAGATTGACAAACAAGAATATGCCCAGTGGAAGGCAACCAAGGTAGTAAAGGACCTAATAACAAGAAATATCTTGTTATTAAAATAAAAAGAAAAGAAGACTGGGGATATGTCAGTATTATGTAGACACTAGATGATAGAAGCCAGATTGACAGATGATAAAGAAAGCATTTATTAATCACTAAGTTCTAGGCACTTTTCTAAGTATTAGGTATGTAATAGCAAAAAAACAAGACATCTCCTACCCAGAAGGAGTTTAGGAACACAACATACAAAGAAGAATTGGATTATATGGGGGGTTTGACAGGCTGTGGCATGTTATGGAAATGACAGAGAAATGATATGACGTCCTGGTTCTAGACAGCATAAGGGCAAGACTCACTTACTATTAGAACCTGGATTCTCTGTGGCAGAATCTAAAATCTTGGTGGGGCCGTGGGTGGAGATGGAGATAATGGCTGGAGTGAAGTGGGCATGGTGTACAGATGACTGAGAGACTAACTATGGAAAAGCAGCACATGGTAACTGTAGACATTTCTGGAGAGCAACTGTGTAGGATTAGATTTTTTTTTCCATTTTGTAGATCTAGAGTTTAGAATTAACACCAGTGGAAATTACAGTAACATTAATTTCACCTTGATATACAAAAGGTCTTTCTATCCATTAGAACTTTTCGTAAGTGTTGAATTGTCTCCTGAGGTAGTGAGTTTCTCTTTTATTGGAGTCAGGCTTTCTTCACTGATTGGAGAATTAAACTCGATGACCTCTAAAATTTCTTCAAATTCTTAGATTCTATGATTCTCTAAACTCTATCTGTCAGGAGACATCACACAATGGCACATTTTGAAGTAGTCTGAAGTTTAATATAGGATGGTCAATGTTGGACAATCAATCAATCATCATTTAGTAAGTGCCAGTATTATAGGATAATTAGGTCTAGAGGGAAAAAAGGATATAGAGGTCATCTAGTCCAACACCTCATTTTACAGATGAGAAAGTTTAAGCTGAGACAGATGAATATGCAGGTTGTACTGGTAGTAAGGTATTAAGTGGGACAGTAAGGATTCAAAATCAAGTCTCATCACTTCAAGTCCAATGTTCTTTCCAATGCATCAAACTGTCTCATTTAAAGGGAGTTAGTTACTTGCTACAGGACCCAAAAGTCATGTGTATAGGGCAGCTTCAGCATTTTATTCCATAAACCTCAAAGATATTATAGAGTATATATGTGGCACAGTGGATAGAGTGTCAAGCTTGGAGTCAGTAAGACCTTAGTTCAAATCCAGCCTTAGATATTAGCTGTGTGACCCCAGGCAAGTCTTAACTCTATTTGCCTCAGTTTCCTCATCTGTAAAATGAGCTGGCGAAGAAAATAGCAAGCCACTCCAGTATCTTTGACAAAAACCTCAAACAACTGAAAAATGCCTGAACAACAACAAGAATATAATATCATGAGTCTCAATGTTGCATGTATTCATGAACATGAAACACGTTTCAAGTGATTTCTTCTCCTACCGGTGTATATTAGACAAACATGGCAATCTTAGTATCTTCATGTTTTTAGTCTAAGTTTCCAGAAGGAAGTGAAGCATATGTATTTTTCTTTATTTTGTGTGCAATATAACTAATGCTACTTTGGTCTCAGATACATACACATACACACACACATGCACACACACGCACACACATATGACTTAAATTTTTTTTTAAGTTGTATCTAAAGCTAAAAAGTTTATCCATAATCATGAAGTTGTTACTAGTGAAGGCCAGGATGTGAGTAGTAAAAACTCAGGACTGAATTCAGTAGTAGGTTAATTACCTTTTCTTCCTCTCATAGCAGCTTCATTCAAGATTAAGGAGTTTGGGATAAAGGGGAAAAATTTCAGTGTGTGGATAATTATCTGAGCTGAAATGAACTGAATCTTAAAGTCTCTCACAAGCCAAGAACACAGGAATCCCAGTTCAGATAGGAAGTGTGTGTGTGTGTGTGTGTGTTCTTTTTACTCCTTAGTCTACTACAGGAAAAAAAAGAAAAAAGACTTTAAAAAACCTAAAATTTTCAAGAGTAAGGTAGACAGAGTCACATTGATGAAGAGGTAGATAGTAGAGGAGACCAAAAAAGCAGAGGGCTAAGTGATAGGCAGAACAAAGGGGTGGGTTTGTAAACTGGAGTGTAAAAGGAAGGTATGAGGGGGAAAAATATACTGGAAATTGTTTCACTTTGAAACCCTGTCAAGTTTCTAGACCCATACTGATTGTCAGGCATCATGGCCTTCAAAAGTTTTTTTTTTAATCTTTTCTGAACCTAAGCATTCATTAAAAAAATACTTTCTTTTAATGCTTTCATGATATAGAGGTGTGAGGCTTCTATATAGTTCATGACTTTTTGGCCTCATTATGTATTCTTGAGCTAAGTTCCCCAATGCATTTCTTGCTATTTTCATTGATTATTATTTTGTTTGAATTCATTGAGTATCAAAAAAAATCTGTTGATTTAATTTGGAGAGTCTTACCAAGACCTTCATGCAATGTATCAACCTCTTTTTAGGAGCAGGGTTAAAGGATCTTGCTATATAAGCTACAATCATCTTCATGGTGACCTAAATTTTACAAATACCTACCAAAAACACTGCTATAGGAGATGACCAAGCATCCCAGATGATGTTTCTTGTTGCCTTTTGATGCATGATAAAAGGCATACTCTCAGTTCATATATTTGCCTTTCCACAGAAAACTTATAAGCCAATCTATTTATTCAAATTTTTTTTTTCTGGATTCATTTATAGCCAGAATGTCAAGACTGATATGATTCAGTTTCTCCGGTAGTACATTCATTCATTGTTATTGACAACAAATCTCACACTGAAAGCATCAATAGCTAAGTTAAAGTGTAGAGATGGTCTAAATATTCTGTGATTCTTAATGCCCTCTGCTCCATTTTCAAATATTATGCCACCTTCAATGCAGAAATGAAAGGAAAACACAGAACAGAGAGCCAATCTGCATTTTTCATTGCTTCATGGGTTGCCATAGCTATAGCTCATTAAAACTTTCTTCAAGAAAATAATCAGTAGGCACTGGGAATGCCAAACATTGTATAACATTACAGAAATGAAATTGGTTATCTTTTAACAGATAGAAAACAACTTGTTACTGATGTGGGAGCCATTCCTAAATCAGTTGTCTATGTAAAATGAGACCATTCAGTTGTTAGAGGAAAGAGAAAAATTAGTTCAAACCTGGTAAAAATAAGATAAAATTAGAAAAAATAAGACACAGCATGCAATTAAGATTCAGAGCTCTGCAACTTATAATTTGGTAGTGTTGACTGCACCAATGAGAGGTTATGTGATTTGCCCAGAGTCACAAAGCCAGTATATATTAGAGATAGAACATGAACTTGGGTCCTTGTGGCTTTGAGGTTAAGTCTGTAAAACTATTTCATATTTCCCCTCTTTATATAAAGCGGCTAACCATGTGATTGGTTTACATTAAAAAGCCTTTGTAGGCTTAATTGACTTGAAGATTAGTGTAAATCAAGAATGACAGCTAACAAAAGGTAAGTGCAAACCAGCACTATACTATCTTACCATATCTGTTGCATTATATTCTATTATAGGCACATTTTAAGAGAGAGGGTGACAAACAAGAATGTGCCCAGAGGGAGGGAATGACATACACACTAAATAGGGTATCTCACCCTACAGGAGAGTAGGGGGAAGGGGATGAGAGGGGGGATGATGGAAGGCAGGTCAGGCTGGGGGGGAGGGAAGTTGGAAGCACCCACTTTTGAAAAGGGACGGGATCAAGGTAGAGAATAGAACAAGTGGGTGGTGGGATAGAAGGGAGGGAAATACAGTCAGTCTTTTACAATATATCTTCTATGTGAATGTTTTGCATTAGCTACACATGTACAACCTTTATTGAACTGCTTATCTTCCCAGTAAGGGTGAGTGACAAGGGAGGAAGGGAATGAATCTGGAATTCAAAGATTTAAAATCAAATGTTTAAAATTATTTATATATATATATATATATACTATTATTAATACTCTCACATGTAATTGGGAAAGAAGATATACAGGCATTGGGGCATAGACATCCACCATGCCCTACTGAAAATGTCTAAGGGGGTATGGGAGAAGAAATGGGAGAGAGCTGATTGGAGGAGTGGATATCCTGTGGGACTGCTATTCTGGGGTGGTGGAAGGGGAAAACCAGAGAGAAAATTTGTAACTCAAAGTCTGGCAGAAATTACTGATGTAAATCAGAAATTAATAAAGCATTAAAAAAAACTAGAAATAAAAAGTAAAAAAAGAGATTCAAATGAATTTCATTTTTACTAAGCTAATTTTCATGAAACCAGTTACATACATCTCATCCCAGTGGAAAAAAGAATAATGTGTTCAGTTACTGCTACCTAAAGTATTTTTTTTCTTTAAGACTATCCTTCTTAAGAGTAGAATCTCATATGTATTATCTTAAAACTAAAGAGTTTACTTTTATTCTAAATAACTGAATATTTTAATTGCTTATATAATGTGATCAAGTGTATCTCTATAATTCTAAAGGAAATAGTTTCAAAATATAGAACATCATATTCCACAAAAAAATGTTCCCAGAGGAAGGCAACCATGGTAGTAAAGGATCTAAATATCATTTTAGAAAAACAGAGACTATAGATATTTGATATTTAGTATTTTATTTTTGGAAGCTTCACTGTATATGTTTTGGTAATAAATTGAATACAAGATGCCTTCTGTTAAGAAAGGTGAGATTAGGTTTTCATTTTAGTAGAAAAAAGTAGAGCTCAGGTATCATATTTCAGGAAATTATAAGTTAATACTGCTCACAAATCTTAGAATCAGAAAGCAAAGTGAAAACAGAAAGCATTTGCTAATCACCTCCTGAAAGAAATACCCAAACACTTCCATGAATGTCATAGACAAAATCCAGTGCTTCTAGGACAAATATATTACTATAGGCAGTCATAATGAAAGAATTCAATTATCTACAAGCCATAGGAAGGATCCCAGAAGACTTATACTTTCCACTGTAAAGGTTAAGAAGTCTTGAAATGTGATCATCAACATAGCCGTGAGACCAAGAATAAACTATCTGGCAACATTAAGTATAATCCTACAAGGGGAAAAATGAGTCTTAATGAAAGACACTCTCCAAGCATTCCTGATGAAAGATGAGAACCGAGTAGTTGTTTTGAAATAAAAAATGCAGAAGCCAAGAGAAACAAACAAACAAAGAAATATGTTTTTTAATTGGAAGGGAATACATGGGAATTAAGTCTTTACACACTAATGAGAGATAAGGAACAAATTTCATTCAGAACTCTTATATCTTTAAGGATAATAAATAAAGAAAAAATTATAGAGGACCTGTGAATGGTTTTGTTCTCTTTTGACAATCTCAGGATGACAAAAATAAAAGGAGCATGGGGCTGGACTGGACTGTGGAAGAATATAGAAGGATGGAAGGACAAATAAGTATTACATAATAGGTGTGTAAGATGAGGAATTTTTACTCAAGAAGAAAGAGATAGGGGGAATATTAAACTCAAAAAGAAAATAGGAGAGGACAGAGACAAGACAAAAGGACAGAGAATCTTAAAGAGGAAAGGATAGGTAATGTAATAATCCAGGGCAAACACAATGAAGAAAAAATATTTGAAACTGAGATCAAAAAGAAAGGAAGAAGGAATAGAAATGCTTTGTGCAGGAGCAGGAAAAGGGGAACAGAGTAGCTCTAATAAAATAGAAATTTATAAATCACAATTTTATGCAAACCGTTCGAAATAACAGAAAAAAAGATGACCTCCCATTCTCTTTCAATGATATAAAAATGTTCTGGATAACTCAACCGGGAAGGGACAACACAGAAAAAGAAAACTATAAATCACTTTGCGAATGAATAGCAATGCTGTGTGTACATGTAAAACAAATAGCCTATAACAATATTATAAAAATTAAACACTATGACTAGATTAGATTTATAATAAGAATGTTGGATTAGTTTAAAATAAGAAAGATTATAATACAATTAATAATATAAGTCATAAATACTATGTGGTTGTATCAATAGATACTAAAAAGCCTTTTGAAAATATTTAAAACTCATTTCCATCAAAACTCTATTGAGTATGGCAATTTGTGGAACTTCATTTAACATAGTAAATAATATACATCTAAAACCAAGAATAGCTTAATGTCATGGAGGAAAGTTAGCAACCCTTCCAAAAAAAAAAATCAGATGTACAGCAAGGGTGTCCAACATCACTACCGTCATTTAACATAATCCTAAAGGTGCTGACTATAGCTATAAGACAAGAAAGAAATTGAGGGAATAAGCCTAAAGAAAGAGGGGGAAATGTATCACTTTTACCTAACATAGAATTTACTTAAATAATTTGAAAGAACTAATCAAATAATTAATTGAAAAATAATGAATTTGTCAAAGTTGTAGAATAAATTCATATAAATCATCAGTTTTTTATGTTTAAAAACAGTAGGAAGAGCTAGGAAGAAGGAGATTACTATAGTATTACTAAAATTACTACAAAAGCTATAACATATTTTGGGAATCTATCTACCAAGATACACACAGGGAACATATGAATATAATAAGATCTAAATAATTGGAGAAATATTGATTATTCTGGGTAGTTTATGCCAATATCATGAAAATCAAAATATTGCCTAAATTAATTTGCTCTTCTAGTTGTACCCATTAAATAATTAAAATAAGATCATTAGAAGTACATATAAAAGAATGCTATCCAACTTCAATCTAGATAATCCCTTTATTCCCAAATCTAATCTGTAATATTCCTTAAACCTATGGAATTTATGATCTCTAAGCTAAGGAATGCATATTTGTCTCATGGTTCTGGGAAGAAATGGTCCTTTTCATTCCAGAATACTTCCAATATATTTTTGAATTTACCTATCAAGGTATGTCAAATTGAACTCATTTATCTCACCTACTCTACAATCCGAGGCTCACTGAGGCAATCAGAGAGAAAATCTTGCAAGCAAGTTTTGAGGATATTTTTCCAAATTCTTCACTAGGTACATTAGAATTGGAGCTGTGTTTAATAGCACCATATTTAATAAGCCCAAAGCGGCTACTAGAGTAAAGACATTATATTCGACAAAAAGTTAAGGGTAAACTGGAATTCAGTTTTATAGAAATTAGGTTTAGATCAAACTTCCTACTAATATACCAAGATAAGTTCCAAATTGATACATGACATATATAATGAAACATGATATCATAAGCAAAACAGAGAGCCAATGGGAAAAACCAATAGCTTTCTGATGTATAGATAGGGGAAATGTTCATGACCAAAGGAGAGAGCCACAGATGACAAAATGGATAGTCTTGATTATATAAAATTAAAATGTGTTTTTAAAATCAAAACTAGTTCCATTAAAATTAGACATGAAATAGTCAACTAGGGAAATTATTTATAGTCAGTGCTTCTGAGAAAAGTCATATATCCAAGATGCTTAAGATACCTATAAAAATTAATTCGTGGTCCCTAAAACAGGGGCCCAAGCAATTTTAAAAGGAAGTTTTAAAAAAGAAATCCAAGCTATTAATAATCATAAGAAAGAATTATTGAGGATCTACCTCATACCCATCAAACTGGTAAGGATGAAAAAAAGAGAAAGCAACAGTTGTTGGAGGGGATGTGAGAAGATATCCACATTGGTGGGGGGGTTATGAAATGATCCAGACAACTTTGTAAATTAATTTGAAATTGTACCCCAAAAGTTATCATACTATATATGGTTTCACACAGTAATACAATTAATAGGTATACAACTCAAAGATATCTGAAAAAGAGGAAAAGGACGTATGTGTGCATAATCTTTATAATAAAATTTTTAGCAAACAAACCTGAAGACTAAAAGGTCGCCCATATTTGGGGAGTGGTTAAAGAAATTACAGTATTCAATGGAATATTATTTCACCATAAGAAGGTTTCAGTGAAAAATCAGAGAATTGTATGATGATGCAGATTTAAGAGAGTAGAACCAGCAAAACAATTTATAAATTAACAACAACAACAAAAAACCGTTAGAAAGAAATAAAAACAATTTTGAAAAACCTGAGATTACAATTAGAAGCCAATATTCCAAAAGAAGGATGATAAAACATGTTACCCACCTCTTGACAAAAGTGGTGATAGACTGAAGAGGAAAAACAAGACATATTTTTAAAAGATTTATGCATATTTGTTATAAAGGCTTCTCTTTCCTTTTTATTTTTCTTTTTTTTGGGGGAAGGGGAAGAATAAATGGGAGGAGATCAGAGAAAGAGGAAATAACGACTTGTCAATGGGGGAAAAATTCATTTTAAAGAACACCATAGGGGTTTGTAATGCGAATGTAAATTTTAAAGATCTTCCCTGCCCCTAGGCTAAAGTGCACCAGAAGCCTGGGGAGGGAGGCTTGTTTT
>NW_027185712.1:12184918-12200702 GCF_028583685.1 Petaurus breviceps papuanus | reverse complement strand
GCTTTCCTTTAACAAAGCAGATCCAAGAACCTGTGGTAGCTGCAAACACTGAGGACGCTTGGGGTGCTTGCTGCTACAGTACCCCTTTCGACTTTTCCAGTAGGGCATGGTGCATCTCTATGCCCCAGTGCCTGTATACCTTATTTCCCAATTACATGTAAAATAGTAGTAATAATATATATATATATATACATATGTGTGTGTGTGTTTGTGTGTGTGTATGTATATATATTTAAAGATTTTACTTTAAAACTTTGAATTCCAGATTCATTCCCTTCCTCCCTTGTCACCCACCCTTACTTGTAAGATAAGCAGTTCAGTATAGGTTGTACATGTGTGGCTAATGCAAAAACAATAACTTAGTAGATATATTGTAAAACACTGACTATATTTCCCCCCCTCCTATCCCACCTCCCACTTGTTCTATTCTCTACTTTGATCCTGTCCCTTTTCAAAAGTGGGTGCTTCCAACTTCCCTCCCACCACACTGCCCTCCATTCCATCATCACCCCTCTGATTCCCTTCCCCCTCTACTCTCTTGTAGGGGAGATACCCTATTTAGTGTGTATTTCATTCCCTCCCCAAGCCAAATTCAATGAGAATAAGGTTGACCCATTCCCTTTTGCCTTCCTATTCTTCCCCTCAATTGTAGCCATTTTCCCTTGCCTCTTCTTTATGAGATAGTTTACCCCATTCTGTCTCTCCCCATCTCCTCTCATTATATTCCTCTCTCCACTCTTAATTTCTCCTTTTAAGTATCATCCCTTCCTGTTAAATTGATCCTGTGCCCTCTGTCTATGTATAACTGTAAACATACATACACATTTACATATGTATTCATATGCCCATATACCCTCATATATATATATATATATATATATATATATATATATATATATATTTCTATTCCCTTCAACTATTTTCATACTGACAAAAGTTTCCTTAGTTACAATTATTGTTTTTCCATGTAGGAATGTTAATAGTTTAATTTTGATAAGTTCCTTATGATTTCTTTTCTCTACCTTCTCATGCTTCTCTTGCTTCTTGTATCTGAATGTCAAATTTTCTATTCAACTCTGTTTTTTTCAGCAAGAATGCTTGAAAATCCTCTATTCCACTGAATAACCATATTTTCCCCTGAAACATGATACTGAGTTTTGCTGGGGAGGTGATTCTTGGTTCTAATCCCAGCTCCTTTGACCTCCAGAATATCATATTCCAAGACCTTTGATCCCTTAGTGTAGAAGCTGCCAGATCCTGGGTTATCCTGATTTTGTTTCCACGATATTCAAATTGTTTCTTCCTGGCTGCTTGTAATGTTCTCTCCTTAATCTGGTAATTCTGGAACCTGGCTATAATATTCCTAGGAGTTTTCTTTTTGGGATCTTTTTCAGGAGGTGGATTCTTTCAATCTCTATTTTGCCCTCTGGTTCTAAAACATCAGGGTAGTTTTCTTTGAGAACTTCCTGGAGTATGATTTCTAGGTTCTTACTTTGATCATGGCCTTCAGGTAGTCCACTTGACTCTGGGCTTTTTGCCACAGTAGGACTCTGCCACCAGTCAGGGGAGCTTTCGTCCCAAACCCTGGGGTTTTTTCAGCTCCCGGAGGTATTAGATGGGTGCCCTCTCTGAGGTCTCCACATGCTCTGGCAAGCTGGACACACACCGCAGGACCTCCACTTTAGACTGCAATCCAGATGCAAGAAGGTTAATGCAAGAGCGATTACCCCTCAGACTGGTGCTTGGTCCCCCTACACTCTGCAGTCCAGGAGCTGAACCAGCCACTTGGTGCTGGCTGGCTGTGCAGGTGTCTCAGCAGCTTCTCACCCTGGGGGCAAAAGCCACCGCACTCCCACTTACTGGGTCCCAAAGTCTAGACTGCACTGACCTCTCACTTTGTCCTTTGCATCTACGTGTTGATAATTCTGGAAATGGCCACAGCTGCTGCTGATCATGAATCCCTCCTGCCCGCTGCTGGTCAGGCCCCCCCCATGGGGCTAAAGCCTTAGCTTGGGGCTGGGCTCGGCTCCCAGAGCACTGCCCTGGCCGATTCCTGCTGGCCTGCAGGGCTGTCCTCAGTGGGAGGTTAGATGCTCTGTGTCATTTTGTGGTTTCTGCAGCTCCAAAGTTTGTTCAGAGCCCCCTTTTGACATGGATTAGAGAAGGTAGAATTCAGAGCCGCTCGGAGGTTGTGCTTCAGCTCTGCCATCTTGACCCTGCCCTATATTGTGTATTATAATATAACAGTGTGGATTTATGGAATCTTATGAAGATATGTATAAATTAATATTAGACAGTGAAGGGATAAGAATCAAGAGTACAATTTATATAATGATCATGACTGTATAATGGAAAGCAATTTTGAAAAATTTCAGAATTCTGATACCTGAATTTCTCAGTCATGACTTTAGAAGAGTGGTGGTGGATTACATCTCAAATCTCTTGAAAGAGAGGTATTGGACTAGAGGTACAGATTAAATATACATTTACAGGCATAGCTGATATGTTGTTGATTTATTTGTCTGGCTATACTCATTGACTATAATGAAGGGCTTTTATGGAAGGGGGCAATTTGGTATATAGTAATAGCAATGAAAAGAAAGAAAATAATATAAATGAAACATAAAAATACAGAGAAAGTTGTCAAAAGGAAACTCTAAAGGATACAATGACAGCAAAAATTTTGTAATTATTGTGCTAATTTTCAATACATTTTAAAAACTGCGAGAGAGTGAATAGAGCACTGGCCCTGGAGTCAAGAGGACCTGAGTTCAAATCCAGCCTCAGACACTTAACTAGCTGTGTGACCTTGGGCAAGTCACTTAACCCCAATTGCCCTACCTTCCCCCTCCAAAAAACAACAACAAAACCCTAAAATAATATTGTATAAGTGGCAGGTAGGTGGAGCAATGAATAGAGCACCAGCCCTGGAGTCAGGAGAACCTGAGTTCAAAACTGAAGTCAGACACTTGACATACT
The DNA here is from genome assembly GCF_028583685.1 of Petaurus breviceps papuanus. Classification (NCBI taxonomy): domain Eukaryota; kingdom Metazoa; phylum Chordata; class Mammalia; order Diprotodontia; family Petauridae; genus Petaurus; species Petaurus breviceps. The sequence goes on along the minus strand of NW_027185712.1, from coordinate 12,197,723 downwards.
ACCTAGCCGCATGACTTTGGGCAAGTCACTTAACCCAATTGCCCTCCAAAAAGCAAAAACAAACAAACAAAAAAAACTGCAAGAGAAATTCATGGTTTTATATTCAATCTTTCCCTCTTTATATATTAACACTTTGTCATTTAATCATATGAAACAACTGAAATTCTATCTCATACTCAGACCAGCAAAGGTAACAAATGATCAATTGTTTAAAAATTCTAAAAGAAAATATGCATATTAATGGTGGAGTGATTGTGAAAGGGACATAAAACCAGGCACAGGTTAAGCTGCCCTTAGGAATGGAAGCTGATTAACATAAGACCATGGGTCAGGATTGGGTATTATGTATAATTTTGATTCAGTGAATAATTGTGATTTGGAAGACTCACAAACAAACATGAGATACTTCACTTTCATCATTTTCCCTCTGGTCATAGAAACAATGCAAGTGGCATCAAGGCCTTTAAAGAAATAAGAACTGACCCAGAAACAGTTGTCTGAAGGTTTTCTGTGACAGAGGGACATATTTACTTTTTTCCACATGAAAACAAGATCAACAAAAAATCAGTGATTCCCAAATCTGATTTTACAAATGAAAAAAGGCAAAATGAAAAAAGATAGGTTAACAAAATGTATCTGATCTCCACTTCTTCAACAAAAAGCAGCCAAGTCATTAGTGAGCACAATACCCCACTATACAGCTGGAATGTCTCTTCCATTCTCTGCTCATCCTCAAATCAATTATAGATTTTGCTGTGAAGACAGTATTCTGAGCCAGTTTAGGATTATAATTTTTAATTCTCTGCCTAAAAATTTCCTTTCTAATTATATTTCCCAAATTAAATTGTCCAAGGTATGTTCTTGCATCTTTCAAGGGAAGTCCTATGAAAAGAATGCTCCATGGTGAAGGCCACAGATCACTTAGGGCTCAGGACATGTTCATTAGCCAAGACCAGAGTCACCACATGAAGACCAGTGGTACTACATGAACAGTTGAAAGGAGAGGAGTTTGGGGAAGTAAAGCAGAAAGCAGAAGTAAGGGCTGTAACATTTCTCTCGTCATTTGCTTCACCGAATATATCTTTTTTCTGTGCTGTTGGGGCAGGGGGAAGCTTGGGAACATTTTAAGTGACAGAGTATTCTGGATGAGAGTGGTGAGGCAAATAGGCTGGAAATTTGCATGATTCTTAGTGGTAAACAGTGGGTGGTTTCTCTTGTACCTCTAATGGGGGACTGACCAACGAGAGCACAGTCCTAGAAGCATCTGTGAAGTGTTTTCTCCCTGTTGCCAACACAAATGAAGAGTCTTCAAGAGCCTTATTCTGGACATGCACAATTATGGGAAATATGCTCAGTGCTCCAATTCAGAGCACATGCAGGTATTCCTTGACTATATTCTTGTCCACTTGTTGCACTAAGAAGGGAAATCTTTCAACAGTTGCTGAGGTGGAATTGATTATATATTTAAAGTACACTATATATTTTCTTTTTTTCTTTTAAATGGCTATGATCAAGGCAAAGGAATAAAAAAAGTTTTGCGACATAGAACCAATAAAAACCACACTCCCACCCCAAGACTAAAGGACAGCCCTGAGCCTGAGTGCTGTGTACTCAAAAGGAGATATGACTACTGATTGGTTGGGAGAACTTGAACTTTGCATACTTATGCAGAGTCATCAATAGTTGTGCAACCTTGGATATGCCACTTAATATCAATATGAATTAATTTCTTTATCTATCAACTAAGAAATTTGAAGTATTTGCTATCTAAACTCTCAGGTATAAAATTATGCATTTCTCCTGATAGTCTATATTCATATTCTTCCACTCTGTACCTATTTTCAGTAGAATATATTAATAGGTGATCCATTCAATGCCCTAACTTCACAATGCCTCAACAAATTCAGTTCCCAGTATATTCATTGCAGATTTGTTGTAGTGAGTCTTCAATGTCACTATGCTTTGGGACTCATCATTATTCAGAACTGCTCCATTTCCAATAATTTGAAATCCGAAATTCCTCTTCTTGGCCATAATCTTCAATTCTTACATCTATACCATCCATTAACTGTTACTAAATATGTTCTTTTCTCTCCTCTCAACCTCTAGCTTTTCCATCTTGTTCCCATTAACCTTTCCCATCAATCCTCTTCTGGAGGGTTGATGACGGGACTCCATGGTGAGCCGTTTTCAGGGTTTTCATCACTACCTTAGTATTCCTCTCTGTTTTCAGTTGCCACCATATATTTTTCTCCAAGACCCAATCCCTGGTAACTGTCACCAGCATCTTTAATTACTACTATGCTAAGGATACTAAGTATAATTAGACACAGCCATAAAAACATGCTAATAGTGTCCAAGGTGAATTCATGCTACTGTAAATCACACTTGTTCCTGGCTCATTATCATATGATGCAGGGTTGGAAGGGGTATTAGATAACACGGACACTACCTAACCCAGACCCTTCATTATCGTATAGGGAAGCTGAGACCAAGAATGGCAGTCACTGGATTTAGGTCCGAGGGGTACAATGTTACAAACATAACTGGGATTCAAATTGCATCTGCCTCTGTGGCAATTCCTATATGCTTTTTACTTCATACACTGCACCCGCCACCTCATTCTTTATTTTATGTTGACTTACTATTGTATTTGAAACATTTTCCTAAATGGCCCTAACCCTGCTCCTTTCTACCTTTCTTAGATATCCTTGCGTCATCTCATAAGGAAATTAGAAGATAATAAAAGAAAATGCTTTTCACAGCTATGGATTGGTGAAGAATTCATGAACCATCAAGGAAGAAAGGCACGTCAATGCACTATTCGTGGGTATGAACTTTGGTCTAGCCATTCTTTAAAGCTGTTTAGATCTTTGCCACCCAAAGTTGCTAAACCATGCATACCCTTTGGTTCAGCAGTACAATGCTTAGGCCTGTCACCCAAAAGAGTTCAAAGAAAGAAGAAAAGGATCCCTATGTACAAAAACTATTTACAGTAGCTGCTTTTGTGGAAAAAAAAGAACTAGACGCTAAAGGGATTCCCAACCATTAAGGGACAGTTGGATAAATTTTGATTATATCAATGTAATGAAATACCATTTCTTTCATAAGAATAATGGAGGTGACAATTTTAGAGAAACTTGGGAAGACTTATATGAACTGATGCAGAGTGAAGTGAGTAGAATCTGCAAAAAAACTTTTATAATATCCACAATATTATAAAGCAAATGATTTTCAAAACTGTGATCAATTCAATAATTAATTATAATTTAAAAACAACGAGGAAGCATACCACCCACCTCCTAACACTACAAAATTAGAAATATATTTTTGAGGCATCACCTATATAGGGATTCAGTTTCTTGATTCTGCCTGTGCATTGTACTTATCTTTTTTTGGCACTTTTTTCTAGTGAGGAGGAACTCTATTTGTGGTAGCAAAGTACTAGAAACTAAAGGAGTATCCATCAGTTGGGGAATAACTGAACAAATATGGGGAAAAAAATATGAGATAGAAGCCATCTCCTCCCTTTGCTTCTAAGACTTTGGATTTTTCTAGTTCCAATATCTTTGCTTACTACCTTCTTGTTTTCCTTCTGTATAATAAAATGTGGAGATTTCCTAAAATTCTGTGGTCTGGTAGAAAGAGCACTGACTCTGGAGTCACAGGATCTGAGTTCAAATACCACCTCTAATTCTAACTACCTGTATGACTTTGGACTTAATCATTCAGTTTCCTCTTAAACACTTATCCATTTAGTTTCCTCATTTATGAAATAAATGGATTAGACTAGATAGCTGCTGCTGTTCTTCCCAGATCCTTTTGCTCTGTATGTGTCCCTCTCTTCTCTATACTTCCTTTCTTGGCTATTGCATCTACTTCATTAATTCCAATTATCACAGTTATACAAATTATACCAAAATCTCTATGTCCACCTCAAATCTCTGTCCTAAGGCTCTAGTGCTATACTTCCAATGACTTATTTGGTATCTCTGCATTAATATCCTGATAGCACCTCAAACTCAATTTATTAAAAGTTTAATGTGATATCTTCTTTTAAATTATTGTTCACCTCTGACTTCTCTATTTATATTCATGGTACAAACCATTTTATAAGTCACCTGCACTTGAAACTTTGCATTTACATTGGACTCTTCATTCTACACAACTTTACTCCCAAATACTCAGTCAGTATCTCCAATAGATTTTACTCTCATGTCCCTTCTCCTTACAGGACTAGGGCAAATGACCAAATAATGGCCCCAGACCAAGAGACTATTCCTGGAGTAAAAACATTTTAAACAGAATAATATGTCAATGTTCAGTCAAATAATTTAGCAGGAGAAATAATCTAGAGAATGATGGAGCAGGTTTACAACAGAGATCAGAGCAATAATACAAAGGCTGATAGAGGTCAGCAGGGAGAAAGTGAGGTATTCCTATGGAGGGAGCAATAGAGGCATTAGCAAATTATAGTTTCTCCAACATCTCTGGCTTGGATGGGATTGCCATATGATAGCGGCACGTTACTCATGGCTCTCTTTTATCAATATATTGAGTCTATGCTCTTATGAATCCTATATCCACAACATGGATGGCATCCTTTGAAATGTAACTACGACTAACACCCCTATTACCATTTAAAGCTCCACATATTCTGGCTTCAGACTCCCTTTAATCATGCTACTCCCTATCGTTTAGTTTATGATAGGTTAAGGAATTTGCACTTTATTCCATAAGCAATCAGGGGCAAATGATGATTTGTGATCAACACAGTGACCACAAGAGAAGTGTTGGTGTTGTTGTTAAATTATTACACTGGGTTTCTCTGTCTCTCTTAGATTGGAGGATATTGGCCATTTATAGATCTGATCTCACTGTTCATAAGCACAGAAGTTTTGATCTGCGCTGTTTCCAACCCAGATCAGTTCTGCCCCCTTTATATAACCTGTGCCACCCACTCCTAACCCGAGACCTCATGGGCCCACTATATTGGTGCTGTACTTAGTGTGGTGTGGGCTCTACTGTAGCCTGAGCTCAAGTGATATATCAAACTCAGCCTTCCCAGCAGCAAGGACTACAGGGGTTCACCAACACACCATTAGTAATTATATAGTGGATAAATTATAGGTAGAAAAGGATTAAAGACAAGGTAAAATAACTCAGTAGGCTGTGTAATATTCTACATAGTAAGTAATAAAGTACTGAATAATGAAAATAGAATGGAGAGAAAGGGTCAGGTATGGAAGATTGCTTTCACTGACACCAAAGACTTCTGCTATCTAATATATAAAGGATTTGTTCTGGTATTATTCTTCCTGACCCCCACTGGCATTGAGGAGTCTAGTGCACAGAATGTTGCTGCTTCACTTCCACTAATGTTCCTAGGGATTGTCCTGAGGTGGTAGAGGTATCTTTCTAAGTCTATAGCTCATGAGCCCCCAGTTGTGTTCCTCCATCCCGTGATTATCAGTTGATATCATCTAGTGAACTAGACAATTAACTTTTAGTAAGGTTGTATAGTAAGACTAGTTCATACAAAATTATCCCCCCAAATGTCTGTGACATTCTTTCCCACTAGTATATAGAGAGTATTTGGGAAAATAGGACAAGATTAGAAAGCTATTCGGCAAAGGGATAACTAATAGCTACTGACATATAGCAAGCATGTAATAAATGTTTGTTGCCTTGCTTCTTAGTTGCTAGAAGTCTTTTTCCTCTTTCTGAAGGGAGGTACTCAGAAAAATTCCTTTAGCCAAGATGTAGCTATTCTACTAGACTCCTTGTAGAGTGTGTAAATTGTATTTCCTCAGTCTATTTATTTGTTCCTTAGATTCTGAATGTAGACACAATATCATCTGTTCTAGAGACACTGCTACAACTAGAACATGTATAGGAGAACATATTAATAACAAAAAGAAACTTCCAACCTCCCCAAATTCACAAGGTTCTTCTGTGGTCAAGAGGCTGAAATACTTTCCCCATGTTGCTGTCCCCACCCAAGTGACACTTTTTCACGGTCTTGACTGTAAGGCTTCTACCACTAAGTTACCAGATACTCAAGGATTCATTTCCAAACCAACTTGCTCATTTTACCAAATGTCCCATAGGTCATGATCAAGTCCCCTTAACCAATCTGACAGACTTCTAGTTTCTGCTATTTGAAATGTTTTTCACTCATGAAGTGGCGATATCTAGACCTTATTCATACCTCTGATTGTTTAATGAATTGACTCATTAAGATATGTTCTCAACTAGTAAAGGAATAAGGGCATAGTATCTTATTGCTTACTTTCAGTTCAGTTTTTTATTCTTACTTTGGGTTGAGATTTTGATTCAATAAACATCTGTCCTTACATACCATCCCTATTAATGCATAGATATCTGCTCCTTTCCACAACACGCTCACCTAACATTGGCCAATATATATTCACTAAGAGCAGCAAATATATTCTTCCTTAGGGAATTGAGACCAGTACAAGCCATTTATTTTTCATTTCCCCATTAATTTTAATTATGGAATTGGAATGTATTATTCTAGCTTTAAAATTTCATGTCATGGATACATGCTGAGAGTGTTCCCAAACTGCATTCCAAACAATTCCATTTTTAAGGTCTGTATCTAATGAGATAGGAATAAACTGGGACTGTATCCTTCCTACATTTACATTATTAATGTTACTTTTTATACAGGCTCAAACAATAATAGCATTACTTTTAGGGAGAAGTGGGCAATCTATTTATTTCTTTAAAAAAATGATTGGCCAAAAGTTTTTTGGCATTACCTTTGAGCTTTAAGCCCTTTTAGCATAAGAGATGGGTCTGTGGCTTCAGTACCTCAGTCTTGGTAAGTCCAGCTGTCCTTGGCTTGGAAATGTGTTATTTACTTTTCCCTCTCTGCTCCTGAGCACCACGTCCAGCATTTCACTTTTGCTGAGTATAAGCTAGAAAATGCAAAATGCCCACGTCTTCCTCATCGTACAGAGAGGAACGACCACATTTGCATACCCTTCATAATTCAATTTAATTTTTTTTTTTGTCAAGAGTTGTGAATGCTTTGTGTTTGGTTTAATCAGAATGTTGACATTTACACTGAAGCCAATTTCTCTTTTTCTACTCCGTGTTTTGTTTAACCATGACAAGTGACAGCAAACTGGAAAGAACAGACTTTTTAAATTGGCTTCTTGCCCGGAATGCATCATTTCTCTTGTAGCTCTTTTCCCCCCTTCCTATGCATTGCAAGAGGAAATGTGAAAACATAGTCCACGAACACAAGAGTGAGGTGTTAGTGCTTTTAGATAAAGATTTGTGTTGTATTTTAAAACTAGATTGCTGTACAGTTTCAAGCTATTAGCAGAAGCCTATTACACCATGGCTCCAGGTCCTTGGAGAGATATGCTTAGTGTATTTCAGTAATTCAAGGCAAATAGAAAACCTACATGTGAAAATATTTAATGGCAAAAGCACCAACTGCTGAAGGCTGCTGGAAGCAATAAGCAAGGATGGTTCTCACCATTAACTCTTTCTTACAATTCTACTCTGATCTTTTGCTGTCTGGACTTATACAGCATCAGCAGGCACAAATGCAAACAAGAAACTCCTGAATTCAGCTGCTCAGAAAGTCATGGTGCTGCCTTGGGCTCTTTATCAGAATGGGGGCATTGTTGTGTTTCATGCTTGATCTACAGGCAGTTTCACGCTAACAGAGCTCAAGTCTAAATTAGAATGTGCCCTGTATCAGATACACCTGTTTAAACCAGAAATGAGCTTGCAAATTGATTGCATCAAAGACATTGGAAAGAAAATGGGGCCAACTAGCCACCCCACTGGAACAGAAAGTACCTGTGCCTCAGAACATTATTTGCTTACACATGATATATGTAAAGAAATCTGAAAAGGTTAAAAATGATCATTGAACTATGGCAAAATTACAGAATCCTCTGCCTAAAAAGGATATCAAAGGGCTAATTCCATTTTTCCAAGTAGAAAATTTTTAAATAGCCCTCCAGTTCTTTCCTGACCAACAAAATCTAGAAGCTTTAAGAATTGGGTTATGAGTCATAATGAATCAGAAAGAGGTTTTAATAAGCAATTGAAAATTTTCCCCTTTACCTTCCTGTTCCTTAACATTTGTGTTTTTATAAACTCCTCCAGGGATCACTTTATACAATAAGACCAAAGGCATACACAGAAAGGGTATTTTGGTGGAGGTCCAGAAATACCACTTACGGAAAAATACAAATTTACCTACCAATCACAGCACCTAAGATTGTGTAATTTCGGGTCCCTTGTTCTTTTTTAAGGATCGGTTTTGAATTATAGATATATGGCAAATATTAATATTTTCACTACTTTACAATTCACTGTAAATAGACATATTAGCTAATTTTCTTTCTAAAAGGAGGGGTCTGGCTACATATCCTCAGAGGTATCTGATATCAGAAGGGGGAAGGGCCATGGGAGAACAGAAAGGCAAGAGGTACTTTGAGATGGAAGTAAAGAAAATTATAGCATTAATATTCATTTTGAAAAGTTTTTGTTGTGATTTCTGTTTTTACTCTTCTGGATATACCACTGTTTCCTTCCCACCCACCCATACAACACTAACCAATGCCCAGTGAAGCTTTCCTTGAAACAAAGAAAAATTCAAGCAAAGTCATCTGGGGCAGTCTTATGATATTTTGAACTAATAGTCTCTTACCTCTCCATGGAAATGAAAGGAAATGAGGAAAACACGTTTTTTCAACTTTTCTTTGGGTAACAAATTGGTTATTACAATTCAGCTTGTTTCCATTTCCCTTCATCAGTTCATGTCTTCAAATAATCTTTTGAATTCCTTATATTTATCATTATTTATGGTACAATAATAATATTCCATAGCATTCATATTCCACAGTCTATTTAGTCAAGGCCAAATGATTTTCAATCACTTTGCCTCCATTTTTTACTACAAAAATATAGCTATATTTTTATATTCATAGATATAAAATATTTTTGTCTTTTATTTTTGGAGTATACATTTCATATATATTCACATAAATTTCATAGTCATATTCGAGAACAGTTTCTATCTTTTCTTTTTGCAATATACATATATGTATATGTGTTCATCTAGATACAAACATATACATGTATACATGTGTATATATACATATATAATCACTGGATGGAAGGGTATGAACAATTTCGAGACTGAACACTTTCATATTACTTTTCCAACTTATTGGACTAATTTATAGTTTCATCAACTATGTATTAAGGTGACAACCTTCTCACATTTATATCTAATGTTACCTATTACTTTTGTCATTTTATCCACTTTGCTAAGTAAGATATTAAATTGATAATTGAATTATGGAAAAGGGGCAGATACTCTTGGTTTTTTGGTTACTCTCTGGGAAAGACCACAATTGGCAGCAGAAAATGGGATGGCAATCACACTTTAATAAGGCACAAAGACAAGCAGCAAAAGGTGGGGAGAGATATAGAGATAGAAAGCATGGAAATCAAGAATGTGATTGTGAAGGAAGGCAGTCAGTTTGGGGAAGAGGACAGGGAGAGGGAGGGGCAGATAATATCACTCATGTAACTATGGATTAGAATTGGGAACACTGGGCAACATGGATCCAAAGGAGATGGAAGAAGTCAGGAGTTTGAGGTGTCATCTTCATACTTTTTTTGGGGGGGGGCGGGGTAAATAGGCCAACTGCTATCTGTGCCACTGGATTTTATCTGGAATTTATATATCATAGGACCATAATCCTTGGCAAGTGAGTTAGATTGTTTCCCCTTATTCAATATATTCAACATATATTACAAGGATGTGCATTTTAGTTGCTATATGATACAATTTATAAATTATGCTCTTTTGATCTGTGGGACAATTCATCTGTGACTTCTCCCCTTTGCAATTTTATTTCCTGCTAAAGCTTACTTACTATACTGACTAGAAGGATGTAGTGGTGATCAGAGGGATCAGAACAGGATACAATTTTAACACAATCTACCACTCGATCTTCTGACCACCATTATACTCTATAATGTCTATGTAGTAATCTAAACAACATCACAGCAAGCACAATAATCACAATAACTTCAAAGGATTATTTCATGAATCAAGCCCATTTTCTTTTTTTTTTTAAAGCAATTGAAATTAAGTAACTTGCCCAAGGTTACAAGGCCAGTTTTTTCGTGTGGGTGTTAAGTATCTGAGGCCTGAACTGATCCCAGATCCTCCCAACTCCAGGGCCAGCGCTTTACTCACTTTACATCCCACCTAGCCGCCCCAAGCCCATTTTCTTGAAAGAAAAATCCAGGAGAAAATATCAATGAAAACATTCATAGGCCATGGTGAAATATTCCTGATGTCTCTGATGATGACAACAACAATATTTATTTAGTTTCTCATATAGTCTGTGATAAGGGTTATTTCTACTGTTCAGACAATCCATATGAAACAAGAAGAGTTTATAAAACCAAAACCTACTCCTTGGATGGCTAAGAGATAGTCCAAGGCCAGCTGGTGATCAATCCCCATATTTCGCAAAGTATATTATCTTTCAGTTGACTTGCCAAGTCCTCTAGAAGTGTCCTCAATTTAGTCCTCTAGCTGCTCTGCAATAGGAATCTGTGCATGCTTCAGCTTCACAGAGATGAAGCCTCATTCCTCTCATTAAGTGACATAGAACTGCATTGTATGTGATTGTTGATAGATTGTCATTGTTCTTTTTGAAAATTATTTTTATATATTATTTGGTCATTTATTTATCATATATGGTTGTTGATATTTGTATTCATATTAATTTATGTATTTTAGATATGAGAGATATTTGAAGCAAAAATATTTTTTTCTTATTTAAAATATCATTTCTTATTTTACATGCATTGATTTTGTTCGTACAAAAATATTTTAATTCCAAGCAGTCTCAATTATTAAATGCATATATACATCCATTAGATATTTTATGTAATATATATTTCCAAAATATATGTGAAATACATATGTGTGTATACATGATATAGGGATGGGTATATCTTTATAAAGATATACATACATATGTAAGGTGTGAACTTTTATATTTAGGTCCATATACATTTAGAACATCATAGTATATGCTATAAGATGATGGTCTAAACATTTCTTACCAAAGAGTGCACATGCTCATGTACATACACACTGAAATTTATCATAGTATATTGTATATGATATTAGTTGACAAATATTTGTTGTTAAACTCTTTTCTAATTGTCATAGTTGTTATTTTCAAAATGAAGACTTTTTGAGGTATTTCATGCCTTATGTTTATTAACAATTCCTAAGTTTTATTTATTTAGATTCTTTACTATCTAATCTCTTCTATTTATCTACATCTCTATTTTTAACCAATACCAAATAGATTTGTTGATGAAAATTTTATAAAAAGAAGCATCTAAATGCTAAACCCATTATTTGTTTTTACTTTTAACAAAAATGTCCTTGGTATCCTATATCTTTTGTTTCTCCAAATGAATTGTGTCATTTTTTTTTTAATTTTTGCAGCTCTGTAAAGGAAACTTTTGTAAGGTTAATTGACATAAAGCTAAAACTATGAAAATTCCATTCGTTATATCAACATTTTTTATAATATTTGAAGGGTGACTAAAATAAAAATATATATGTATATATATTTCCAATTATGGTTTTTCTTTATTTGTGTTGAATGATTTGCAATTGTGTTTTGCACCTCTTTTTTAAAATTTATTTTTAGTTTTCAACATAGTTTTCCACAAGATTTTGAGTTACAAATTTTCTCCCCATCTTTCCCCTACCCCTAACACAAGATAACAAGCCTACTGAATACCCCTTACCCAATTTATTCTTTCTCATATCCTCCCCCACCCTGTCCCCAGTAGGGCAACATGGATTTCTATACCCCAGTGCCTTTATATCTTATTTCCCAGTTAAATGTAAAAAACATTTTTTTTCAATTTATTTATTTATTTATTTTTAGTTTTCCACATTCATTTAAACGAGATTTTAAGTTACAAATTTTTCTCCCCATCTTTCCCCTACCCCACCCCCAAATAGTGAGCCTACTGAATACCCCTTCCCCAAATCTATTATCTCTTATATACTCTCCTAATCCTCCCTCTCCCCCCACCAAGTTTCTGATAGGACAAGAGCCTGTATAAACTATTTCCCAGTTACATGTAAAAAAAAAAAACATTTGTTTTTAATACTTTGCGTTCCAGATTTTTTCCCTTTTCCCTCCTTACCACTAACCCCCTCCCCACAAGGAAGATAAGAAATTCAATATAGGTTGTACATGTGTAGTTACGCAAAACAGTTCTATAGTAGTTGCATTGTGAAAGACTAACTGTATTTCCCTCCATCCTATCCTGCCCCCCACTTATTCTATTTTCTTCTTTGACCCTATCCCTTTTCAAAAGTGTTTGCTTCTAACTACCCTCTCCTCCAATCTGCCCTCCCTTCTATCATTCCCCCTCTTATCCCCTTTCCTCCTATTTTCCTGTAGGGTAATATACCCAATTGAGTGTGTATGCTATTCCCTCCTTAAGCCAAATTCAATGAGAATCAGGTTTCCCCATTCCCTTTCTCCTTCCTGATCTTCTCCTCCATTGTTTTCTCTTGCCTCTTTTATCAGATAATTTCTGCTAATCTATGTCTCCCTTTCTCCTCCCAATAAATTTCTCTCTCACACCTTAATTTTATTTTTTAGATTTCTTCCCTTCATATTCAACACATCCTATGCTCTCTGTATATATATATATATATATATATATATATATATATATATATATATAT
>NW_027185712.1:12180128-12184518 GCF_028583685.1 Petaurus breviceps papuanus | reverse complement strand
ATATACATACATATATATATATATATATATATATATATATTCTTTCAAATATTCTCATACTGAGAAAAGTCTTATGGGTTACAAGGATAAATTTTCTGTGTAGTAATGTAAATAGTTCAACTTCAATAAGCTCCTGAGGATTTCTTTTTCCTGTTTTTTTTCTCATACTTCTCTTGCTTCTTGTATGTGAAAGTCAAATTTTCTGTTCAGCTCTGGTTTTTTTCATCAAGAATGCTTGAAAGTCATCTATTTCATTGAATGACCATATTTTCTCCTGAAGCATTATACTCACTTTTACTGGGAAGGTGATTCTTGGTTTTAATCCTACCTCCTTTGACCTATGGAATATCATATTCCTAACTCTTTAGTACCTTAATGTAGAATCTGCTAGGTCTTGTGCTGTCCTGATTGGGTTTCCACAATACTCAAATTTTTTTTTTTCTTGCTGACAGCTTGCAGTATTTTCTCCTTGATGTGGGAACTCTTGAATTTTTCTATAATATTTTTAGGAATTTTCTTTTGGGGATCTTTTTTAAGAGGTGATTGGTGAATTCTTTCAATTTCTATTTTGACTTCTGGTTCTAGAATATCAGGGCAATTTTGCATGATAATTTCTTGAAGTATGATTTCTAGGTTTTCTTTTTTTTGAGTATGGCTTTCAGGTAACTTATCAATTTTTAAATTATCTCTCCTCGATCTATTTTCCAGGTCAGTGGTTTTTCCAATGAAATATTTCACATTGCCTTCTATTTTTTCATTTGTATGGATCTGTTTTATAGTATCTTGTTTTCTCATAAAGTCATTAGGTTCCATTTGCTCCAATCTAATTTTGAAGGAATTATTCTCTTTAGTGAGATTTTAAAATTCTTTTTCCATCTGACAAATTTGGCTTTTTAAGGCATTCTTCTCCTCATTTGGGCCTCTTTTGCCATTTGAGTTAGTCTGTTTTTAAGGTGTTATTTTCTTCAGTATTTTTTTTGGCAGAGATCACCTTTAGCAAGCTGTTGACTCACTTTTCATGATTTTCTTGCATCATTCTCATTTCTCTTTCCAATTTTTCCTCCACTTCTCTTACTTGATTTTCCAAATCCTTCTTGAGCTTCTCCATGGCCTGTAACTAGTTCATATTTTTCTTGGAAGTTCTGATGCATGAGTTCTGACTACTTTGTCTTCCTCCCATTGCATGCTTTGATCCTTTTTGTACCCAAAGAATGATTCTATGGTCTGATTTTGTCTCCTCTGCTTGCTCATCTTGCCAATCAATTACTTGACTTTTGAGGTCTTTGCCAAAGTAGAACTCTGGTTCCAGAATGGAGAGAACTGTGTCCCAAAGTGCTGGGATTTTTGTAGCTGCTGAAACTATTAGGAGGGTGCTGTCTCTATAGCCCTCATAAGGTTTGGCACACTGGCCACACACCCCAGGAACACCACCAAAGACCATGATCCAGATCCGATTAGGTTAAAACAAGAGTGATTACCCTCTGAATGGTCTCTTGCTTCCCCTACAATATTCAGGCCAGGAGCTCTGGAGGCAGCCACACTGTAGCAGCTGCAGCCACCAGGCCACCCACTACCTCTGTCACCCCAGGGGCAGGGGCTGGACTGTATTCTTCTCTCACCCAGTTCCACCAGAGTATCGTACTGACTTTTTGCTTTCTCTTTGGTGTTTATGGGTTGAGAAGTCTGTAATCCACCACAGTTGCTGGTGATTCAGTCTCCTGAAGTCTGCTCTGGCTTTTCTGGGCCACTGGTCTGGGCTCAGAAAGCTCACACAGGTCTTTGCTCGGCTCCCAAACTGGTGGATAGACCCTTCCTTTCAGCCTGCCAGGATGCCTTCAGTAGGAGATTTGTTTCTCTCTGTCACTTTGTGGGTTCTGTAGCTGTAAAATTTGTTTAGAGTAATTTTTTACAGGTATTGGAGGTAGTTAGAGTGGGGGCTCAAGCAATTTCCTGCTTTTACTCTTCCATCTTGGCTCTGGCCCCCCACTGCAATTCTTTAGTGCATCCGTATAGTTAATTCTTAGATATTACCTGTAATTTATAATTATTTTGAATGTTATTTCTCTTTCTATTATTCTGCCTAGGTTTTGTTATTGTCATTAAGAAATCTAAATGAATTTGTGCGTTTTTCTCATATCCTAATACTTTGCTGAATGTATTAATTATCTCAATATCTTTATTGATTCTCATGAGTTTTCCAAGTAATCCACAATCTTGTCTACAAAGATTTCTCTTCAATTTCATTTTACATTCAATTTATTCCTCATTTTTTCATTCTCACTACCATTCATGTATCAAATAATTGTAATGTGAGGAAAAATCCTTATTTTATCCCTGCATTTATTGGGTAAGCTTCTAGTATTTCTCCATCAGTAACTAAGTCAAATCAAATATACAAACTTTCATTAATATATAGTATATGACTAATATGTGTCAGAAACTATGCAAAGCACTGGAGATACAAAGAAAGATAAAAAACCGTATTCACTTTAACAGTAGGGATATAATATCTAATCATGATATACTTATATTTTTATATGTGTGTGTGCATACACACATACATATATGTATCATATAAATTGGAGATAATTTCAGAGAAAAGCATAATATTAAGGAGAACTGGGAAAACTTTGTTGAGGGAAATATAATTTTAACTGAGACTTGAAGAAAGTCAAAGAAGACAGAAGGTAGAAGTGAAGAGGGAGAGAATTCTGGTATGAAGGACAATCAAAGAAAATTCCCAGTCAGAAGATGGAGTGTTTTGTGCAAGAGAGAAGAAGGAGTCTATTGTCACTTGATTGTGGAATATGTAGAAAGTAAGAGGGTTTAAGAACTAAAAAACAGTAGGAAGGAGTGAGGTTTTAAGGTAATTTAAAAAGGCTAAAAGACTATTTAATATTTTGTTATGGAGGCAACAACTGTAGTTTATTAAATGGGAGTGTGCCATATAGTCAGACCTGTGCTTTAAGAAGATGACTTTGATGACTGAGCTGAAGCCAGACTGGAAAAGAGATGAGGCAGGGAAGCTAAAAAGAGGTCTATTGTCTAAGTGTGTGGTTTGGTGGGTCTTCACTAGAGTGGTGGCAGTGTCAGTGAAGAGAAAGGCTAAATACCAGAGATATAGTGAAGGTAGACTTGATAGATCTTGGCATCATATTGAATATAGGTGTTAAGAGTGAAGAGTACACAATAACACCTGGATTGGTGTTGCCTTTGACAATAACAAGTTTTTTTTGGTAAGATTGACTAGTTTGGGGGTGAAAACATTCAGTTTTGTTACATTGTCTATAGGATTTCTAGTTCATAATGTTCAATAGGCAAATATATGAGACAAGGTCAGACAATAGTTTAAGACTGGCCAAATAGAACTGAGATTCATCTTCATATAGATAATAACTGAGTCCACTGGGGCAGAAGGAACACCCATCAAAATAGAATAAAGGGAAAAGAGCAAAGAACCCCCAGAGAAAAGGCTTGGAAGACAAACATGGTTAGCAAATAACAATAGTTTTTGTCTTTAAGAAAATATCTTTTGTCTAAAGCAACACTTTTTTGCTCATCCGTTTTAAGTATTTACTTTAATGATAAATGCATACTATATTTTACGAAAAGCTTTTTCAATATCTATTGACATAATCATTAAAAATATAACTTGGTCATATTAGATAATTTTTAATATATTGTCATAGTTTTTTTCATAGCTTTACTTAAACTTTTGGTATTTTATATTCATAAGCACTATTAGTGTATAGTTCTTTTTCTCTACCATATTCCTCATTTGTTTAGGAATTAGGATGATGTTTATGAGAAGTGATATTCATAGGGGTTAGAGCACTGGCCTCAAAACCAAGTACACAAATTCAAGTCACTTCTAAAACATAGTTTCCTTAAATGGATTTCCTATACTGGTGAAATTGTAGGTCTAGTCACTATGCCTTCTCTCATTAAGTGAATTTGCCCGGGTATTTACTTCCATAATTTTTGAGAAAAAAAAAAAAACACAAAACATTATATAGTATTGGTGTTAATTGCTCTTTAAACAATTCAAAGAAGTATCTGTGAATCTATTGGAACAATGCGGTTGTCATTTTTTTTCCCTTTCCCTTTTGGTAATTCATTTATGTCTTCTTTCATTATTTTCACCTGGGAATGGTTTGTTTAAGAGAATGATTTCTTTTTATGTCTTTTTTTTCTTCATTTGGGATTTTTTGGTAGGTAATTGTACATTTCCTCTTAAATAAAGGTTTTGCTAGCATATAATTGTACAAAGCAGATTCTATTGTTCCTTTTTAAAATTTTTTCCTGTGTCATGAATTTACCTTAATTTTTACTTTGATAGTTTAATCTCTCTCTCTCTCTCTCTCTCTCTCTCTCTCTCTCTCTCTCTCTC
>NW_027185712.1:12132364-12180028 GCF_028583685.1 Petaurus breviceps papuanus | reverse complement strand
TCTGTCTTCCCCATCTCTGACTCATTAGCCAAACGATGAAAAAAAATAATGGAGTATTTTATTAGTACTCTTTTATTCTTTTTTAATTAAAAAAAATTTAAATTAAATTTTGTGTTTATATTTAGTTTACATCATTCATTTCCACAAGATGTTGAATAACAAATTTTCTGCCCATCTTTCCCCTACCCACTACCCCAAAACAGTGATCCCACTGTATATACCCTCCCCCAATCTGCTCTCTCCTATATCCTCCCCATACCCCCTCTGACTTTCCAGGAGGGCAAGAGGGATTTCTATACCCCAGGGCCTGTGCATCTTATTTCCCAGTTACATGTAAAATTATAATAATATGTTTTTTATAACATTTGATTTTAAAACTTTGAATTATTGATTCTTTCCCTGCCTCCCTAGGCACCCACCCTTACAGGGAAGATAAAAAATTCAATATAAATTGTGTATGTGTAGCTATACAAAACATATCCATAGTGGATATATTGTGAAAGACTGACTATATTTCCCACTGTCCTATCTCTACCCCCACTTGTTCTATTCTCTACTTTGACCCTGTCCCTTTTCAAAAGTGTGAGCTTCCAACATTCCTCCCCCCCAACCTTCGCTCCCCTCCATCATCCCCCCTCTCATTCCCTTCTGCCCTAGCTCCTGTAGGGCAAGATACCCAATGTAGTGCGTATGTGATTCCCTCCATAAGCCAAATTCAATGAAAGTAAGGTTAACTCATTCCCTTTTGCCTTCCTGTACTTCCCCTCCATTGTAACCATTTTTCCTTGCCTCTTCTATATGAGAAAGTTTACCCCATTCTGTCTCTCCCCATCTCCTCTCATTATATTCCTCTCTCACCTCTTAAATTCACCTTTTAAGTATCATCCCTTCCTATTAAATTGGTCCTGTGCCCTCTATCTATCTATCTATCTATCTATCTATCTATCTATCTATCTATCTATCTATCTACCTGTAAACATATATACACACATTCACAAATGTATTTGTACGCCCATATACCCGCTGATATACATACATACATACATACATATATATATATATATATATTTATATTCCCTTCAACTATTTTCATACTCAGAAAAGTTTCATTAGTTACAATTATTGTTTTTCCATGTAGGGATGTCAATAGCTCAACTTTGATAAGTTCCTTATGATTTCTTTTCCCTGTTTACCTTCTCATGCTTCTCTTGCTTCTTGTATCTGAATGTCAAATGTTCTATTCAACTCTGGTTTTTTCAGCAAGAATGTTTGACAGTCATCTATTCCACTGAATGACCATATTTTCCCCTGAAACATGATACTCAGTTTTGCTGGGTAGGTGACTCTTGGTTTTAATCCCAGCTCCTTTGACCTCTGGAATATTATATTCCAAGTCCTTCAGTCCCTCACTGTAGAAGCTGCTAGATCCTGGGATACCCTGATTGTGTTTCCACAATTTTCAAATTGTTTCTTCCTGGCTGCTTGTAATATTCTCTCCTTGATCTGGGAATTTTGGAATCTGGCCATAATTTTCCTAGGAGTTTTCTTTTTGGGATCTTTTTCAGGAGGTGATAGGTGGATTCTTTCAACTTCTATTTTGCCCTCTGGTTCTAAAATATCAGGGCAGTTTTCCTTGAGAATTTTTTGGAGGATGATTTCTAGGTTCTTTCTTTGATCATGGCTTTCATGTAGTCCAATAATTTTTAAATTATCTCTCCTGGATTCCAGGTCAGTGGTTTTTCCCAGGAGATATTTCACATTACCTTCTATTCTTTCATTTGTTTGGATCTGTTTAACAGCATCCTGATTTCTCATAAAGTCATTAGCTTCCATTTGCTCTAATCTAATTCTGAAGGAATGATTCTCCTCAGTGAGCTTTTGTGATTCTTTTTCCATCTGGCAAATTTGGCTTTTTAAGGCATTCTTCTCCTCATATCCTTTTTGAGCCTCTTTTGCCCTTTGAGCTAGTCTATTTTATAAGGTGTGATTTTCCTCAGTCAGGCTGTTGACTCTCATTTCAATGATTTCATAACTTTCTTGCATCGTTCTCATTTCTCTTCCCAATTTTTCCTCCACTTCTCTTATTTGCTTCTTAAAGTCCTCTATGGCCTGTAACCAGCTCGTATTTTCCTTTGAAGATTTTGGTGCAGGAATTCTGACTTCACTGTCTTCCTCCTGTTCCATGCTTTGCTTCTTTTTGTCCCCAAAATAGGAGTCTAATGTTGGAATCTTCTGTCTGCTTTGTTTCCTTTGCCTGGTCATGTCGCCCCTCAGTCACTTAACCCCTGGGCTTTTTGCCACAGTAGGACTCTGCCACCAGACACGGGAGATTTCTTCCCAAACACTGGGGTTTTCTCAGCTGCCAGAGGTATTAGTTGGTTGCCCTCTCTGACACCTCTACATGCTCTGGCAAGCTGGTTGCACACCTCAAAACCTCCACCTTTGACTGCAATCCACATCCAAGCAGGTTAAAGAAAGAGTGATTACCCTTCAGACTGGTTGGTTGGTCCCCCTAGACTCTGCAGGCCTGGAGCTAAAGCTGCCACATGGGGGCAGCTGCACATCTATGGCTCCTCAGTGGCTTCTCACCCCGGGGGGCAAATCCGATGCACTCCCTACTACTGGGACCCAAAGTCCACACTTCACTGACCTCTTACTTGGTCCTTAGCATCTATGTGTTGATAATTCTGCATTGCCACAGATGCTTGTGATCTGGAGTCCCTCCATCCGGCAGCTGGTCAGGCCCTCCCTAGTGCTAAAACTTTGACATGGGGCTGTGCTTGGCTCCCAGCGTGCTGCTCTGGCCGATACCTGCCAGCCTGTCCTCAATGGGAGGTTAGATTCTCTGTGTCATTTTGTGGGTTCTGTAGCTCCAAAGTTTTTTCAGAACCCCCTTTTACATGGATTGGGGAAGGTGGAAGCTGATGCCATGCAGAGGACCTGTTTATACTCCACCATCTTGACTCCACCCCTTTCCAGTGGATTTTTTCAACCTCTATTTTGCCCTCTGGTTCTAAAATATCGGGGCAATTTTGCTTGATATTTTCTTGAAGGATGATTTCTAGGTTATTTTTGTGACCACAGCTTTCAGGCAGTCTGATAATTTTAACATTATCTCTCCTGAATCTATTTTCCAGGTCAGTGGTTTTTCAATGAGATATTTCAGATTGCCTTCTATTGTTTCATTTGTTTAGATCCATTTAATAGCATATTGATTTCTCATAAAGTCCCTAGCTTCCATTTGCTCTAATCTAATTCTTAAGTAATTATTCTCTTCAGTGAGCTTTTGAGATTCTTTTCCATCTGGCAAATTCAACTTTTTAAGCCATTCTTCTCCTTGTTGGCTATTTGGGCCTCTTTTGTCATTTGAGTTAGTCTATTCTTAAGGTGTTATTTTCTTCAGTCAGGTTGTTGACTCTGTTTTCATGATTTTCTTGCATCATTCTCACTTCTCTCCCCATTTTTTCATCCACTTCTTTTATTTGGTTCTCAAAATGCTTCTTAAGCTCCTCTATGTCCTGTAAGCAGTTCATATTTTTCTTGGAAGATTTTTGTGCGGGAGTTCTGCCTTTATTGTCTGCCTTCCTACTCTTCCATGCTTTGATGCTTTTTGTCCCCAAAAGAAGAATCTAAATTTGGATTGCTGTGCTTGCTTTACTTCCTTTCGTTGCTCATGTTACCACTCAGTTATTTGACTTTTGAGCTTTTTGCCACCGTAGAACTCTGCTTCCAGAGAGGAGAGTTCTGTCCTAAATTACTGGGGTTTTTGCAGCTGCCAGAGCTATTAGTTGGGTACCCTCTCAGAAGCCTCCAGAACATGCTCTGGCTCAGTGGTCACACATCCCAGGACCTCCACCCTAGACAGCAATCTCGATCCAAGCAGGTTAAAGTGAGAGCAATTACCCCTCAGCCTGGTGCCCCTACAATCTGCAGTCCAGGAGCTCTGAAACAGGCACACGGTGGCAGTCACTGTGCCTCAGCCACTTCTCCCTCTGGGGGCAGAGGCCAGACTGCAATCCCAGACCCCTTGTTCCCAAAAAATCCACATTGAGCTCTCTCTTTTTCTTTGGCATTTATGGGTTGATAATTCTGGAAACCACAACAGCTCTATTAGTCCTTTTAAAGAACTAACTTAGTTTAGTTCATTGTTTAGTTCAATTGTTTTAGTTCAATTCATTTATTTAGTTCAATATTTTTATTGTATTTGATTTTATCTTTCTCCTAAAATTTTTGATTCATATTTTAGTAATTGTTTTCTTATTTTGGATTTATTATTTTCTTGATTTTCTCTAGGTGTTTTTATTTATAGCCAGCATATTTCTCTTTTTCTTGTGTATTTTGTCCAGGAATATTTTCAGAGATATAATTTTTAATTTGGCACCACTTTAGCTCCATCAAAAATATTGGTATTTTGTCATTTTCTAGACCTGTTTGGGGCAGTTTGAAATCTACAGTGGTAAAAGGAATAATTTAAATTTTTTTAATACCTCTTTTGAGGGACACCAGACATCTGATATATGGCCTTCCTAACTCAAAAGACATTATGCTTAATTCATTGTGCAATGTTCAGTATCATTGATGCTGAGAAGTTGGTATATTCTTTGTCTTTTTATAATTATTTTAGCTGTTCAATCAGCTTATAAACATTTCTTAAGTACTTATTATGTGTGAGGCACTATGCTAAGTGTTAGACAAACAAAAAGAATCAAAAGACAAATCTCTGCCCTAAATGCACTTAACATCTAATGGGGGGAGACAACAAAGAAACACATATGTAGAAACAAATTATATACAGGATAAATAGGAAGCAATTAATTGAGGGAAAGCTCTAGCATTTGGAGGGTATTAGAAAAGGTTTCCAGTAGAAGGAGGAATTTTGGCTAATACTTAAATAAATCAAGGAAAGCCAGTAGGCATAGATGAGGAAGGAGAGCTTTCAAGTTAGAAGAGGCTTCCAGAGAAAATTGCCAGGACTGAGAAAGGGACTGTCTTATTCATAGAATAACAAGAAGGTCAGTGCCACTGGATCAAAGAGTACATGATAGAGAGAAAGGAGTAAGAAGATTGGAAAAATAGGAGGGGGATAGGTTATAGAGGACATATTGCAATAGTCCAGGCATGAAGTGATAAGGACCAGCACTAGTGTGGTAGCAGTGTCGGAGGAGAGAAAGTGGCATATTGGAGGGATATTGCAAAGGTAAAATCAATAGGCCTTGGAAACAGATTGGATATGAGTGGGGGTGGGAGAAATACATAGAGGGTGACATCTAGATTGTGAACCTGAGGAACAGGATGATGGTGTATAAAGATGCTCTCTATAGTTGTGATATGTTTCCATATACAGTAACAGGGAAGGTTAGAGGAATAAAGGGGTTAGGGGGAAAGAACGTGTTCAATGTTAGACATATTGAGTTTAAGATGTCTATCTATGGGACATCCAGTTCAAGATGCCTGAAAGGCAGTTAGAGATATGAGAAGTCAGGAGAGAGGTTAGAGAAGGATAAGTACTTTGAGAATCATTAGCATAGAGATGGTAATTAAATCCCTGAGAGCTGGTGAGATCATTAAGTAATATAATATAGAAAGAGATGAGAAGAGGGCCTAGGAAAGAGTGCTGTGAGACACCTCTGATTAGAGAGGATGATATGGATAAGCATCTAACAAAGAAGACTAAGAAGTAGCAGTTATAGAGAAGAACCAGGAGAGAGGGTTCTCCTAATAAACTAGAGAGAAAAGACTATTTAGGAGGATGGAATGATCGATAGTGTCAAAGAAGCTGTGGAGAATAAGGACTGAGAAAAGGTCACTGATTTGACAATTAGATTTTTGATAACTTTAAAGAGACTAGTTTCATTGGAAATATTATCCTTTAAGAATGTGTAGAATTGGGCGGCTAGGTGGCACAGTGAATAGAGCACTGGCCCTGGGGTCAGGAGGCCCTGAGTCCAAATCTGGCTTCAGACATTTAACACTTCCTAGCTGTGTGACCTTGGGCAAATCACTTAACCCCAATTGCTCAGCCTTCCCCCTCTAAAAAGCAAAAAAAAAAGTGTATAGAATTATATAATCATTCAGAACTATTTAATCTGAGTAATACCTTAAAAAATAAAAAACACCAATATCTCTTTTTTTTGGAGGGCAATTGGGGTTAAGTAACTTCCCCAAGGTCACACGGTTAGTTGTGTGTGTGTATGTGTGTGTGTGTGTGTGTGTGTGTGTGTTAAGTGTCTGAGGTTGGATTTGAACTCAGGTCCTCCTGACTCTGGGGCTGGTATTTACTCACTGCACCACCTAGCCACCCCAAAAATCCACCAATCTCATATGATCAACAAGTGGTCATCCAACCTCTGCTTACACTCCTCCTCTGAAAGAGAGCCCACCTATTTCCCTTTAGTCATGCCATTTGTTTCATATCCATTGGATAAAGAGATTGCTTCATGGACACATGACTGTTAATTTTTATTTTGATTTTGCCTGACATTATGCTTGCAATCTACTTTTTTGAAATTGCCTTATACCGTGTTTCCCCGATAATAAGACCTATCCTGAAAATAAGCCCTCCCCTTACTGTGCAAGATTCCTCTAAAATAAGCCCTCCCCCGAAAATAAGCCCTATTGAGATTGCTACTGTAGTGAAGGTGATCCCCTGCGCTATGCCACGCTCCGAGCTGCATCCAATCAGAGCTGCAGCAGTGAGTACGTCATCCTGTTCTTCCCCAGTGATTTGCTTATTGAATAAAGGTACATTTTTTGTTCACATTTACCTGTTTATTAAAATTGCTGTCAATGTTCATTAAAATAAGCCCTCCCCTGAAAATAAGCCCTCTGGTGCTTTTCTGTAAAAAAAAAAATTAATAAGACAGTGTCTTATTATCAGGGAAACACGGTATGTAATGCACTTTGTTTCAAAATTTCATTTTTCATTTTACATTTATCTTTCTCTTTGATGTGTTTCTAATAAATATTAAAATATGTTTTTCTTTCCTCACCCATCCTTCAATTCTCTTGTTTCAATAGGTTCTTAACTCTACTCTCATTTAAGATTAAAATTATTAACAATTCAAATTTTCCTCAACTTATTTCTTCTGTATTGATCTTTATACCATCTCTCCTCATTTAGTGTCTTAAACCTATAACACTTTTGTTTAGAGTGATTTGTCTTTATTCTCTGCCTACAAGCTCTTCACTCCCACTCCTGTTTACCTTCCCTATCCCAAATTGTCTCAATAAATAGTCAATTTCTATTTTTATTTACTTTCCCCCTCTTTCAATATGACTCTCTTCCCAACCCTATAAGTATTCAATAATTCTTTATTCAAAATTCACTCATCATCTTCAACTTCTTAAATAACTCTTTCTGTGACATCCTTTTTCAGGAGGTGCTCATTGGCTTTGTTCTGCCACTTATTCCAATTTCCATTGAGGATACTCTGAATTCTATTTTCCCTCTGTTCCAATGAGAGGTGGAGCTTTTGTGAAACAACAAAAAAAATCTATTCCTTCCTCTATCTCATTCCTACTAATATATTCATAGATATCATACTACCTTTCCCCACTCCTTCCCCCCTTTTTGTGGTTGTTATTGGGACCCCTGCCATTCCTTACTCCTGCAAATAGGAATTCATGAAGAATTTGGGTGATATAGTGTGAAACATTCTGTACCCTTAGTCATAGGGCATGGTCCTGCCATTATCTTGACCCTTTCTAATGCTGGAATATCCTAACTATGAAAGTTTGCCTTCCTAATTGACAATCACCTTTTTTAACCTTCAAGAGGCAACAGATCCATGTGCCCTGTAGCAAACAGGCTTTGATTCCAACTCTCAATGCACCTCCATCACATTAAGATACATAATCAACTTTTCAATTATTTTGACCTGCCCTATATGAAAGACTACTTAATCTAGAGTTGACATAGAGATTTAATTGAATTTAGGAGAGACAGCAAACTTTCATCATTCAATCAGATGATAAATATTTTGATATTTCACATTTTGGCAATTATCCTAGTATTGTATTTTCTTAAGTGATGTGCAGAAAGCTACTTGATTGTATTGCCAAGGAAATGCTCACAACATCAACAGCAATGATAAATATGCTGGTATAGTTCTGAATCACAAAATAAAACAGACTCTCCATATATAAGACAGAAGCAAAACATTTATTCAGACACCAAAAAGCTGAACCTCAACACCAGAAAACTGAATCCCAACACGAGAAAGTCAAATTCATCATAGCAACAATGAAGTTCATACATCTTATGACCTCAAAAAACAACACCATCACAAAGTCTTCCCACAAACAAACACTCACAATCCAGTCCTAGCTGTCTGCTTACCTGTATCCTCTCTCTCCCACCATACTATTTGGCTTGACTCCCAACTTTCTCTGGGTTCTGCTCCACCTTTTCAGCAAACTCCTCCCACCACAGGCTCCATGTGATTACATTTGGCCTATTAAGGGGCAGGGAAGATCTTCAAATTGCCATTACCATTACACTGGTGCAGCAAAAATCATGGAATTTGTAATTAAAGTTTGTTGGTTTGAATGCTGACTCTGTTGCCCCTTACTACCACAACAGCTCTAGGGATCTTACTGTTTTCTTCATTAAAATAAGGAAATTGGGCTAGACTGTCCCTAAGGCCATTTCCAGCTTTAATCAGGGGGTCTATGCATTTATGTAACTTAACTATTCACAGAATTTATAATAAATAGTGTTCTATTGATGTACACATTCATTGGTACCTAAGAACTCCAAAAGCATTTCAGAAAGATGATTATGATGAAAGCAGTTAAAATCATGATTAAGTGCATCATAAATATAGTGATAATACTAACTGTGGTGACAATAATAATGTCGCCTTGATATTAATTGGAATCTTTCCCTAACTTTCCTTGGTGATGCTCTTTTAAGGCTCAGAGACCCACCAATGACCCAATGAATGGGACTGAATGACAGAATCATTGCTATCTGACTACATCCTGGGTTAATTAGAAAGTCTCAGGTCATCTGTGACCTCCTGCTTAGAGTCATACTGTTCTTGTATAGGGTCATGGAGTTGGTCTGAAAGGAATTTATGTTATATGACTCACCAAAGCAAATCCTGAGGGAACTCTGGAAGATTGTCCCAGTAAGCTCATGTGTGAAGGACAATGCATCTGCCATTAAAAAAAAAAAAAAACTACACAGATTTTTAAGTGTCAATGATTTCCTTATGAAATAGCAGTCAGCTTTATCCTTACCTCTTCAATGGGATGTATGGAATTTAAGTTTCTAGGAAATAGGACCAATGTAATTCATAGACAATATTTTTTTTAAGCAATTGGGTTTAAGTAACTTGCTCAAGGTTACACGGCTAGTTATTTCTGGGTGTGGTGCTAAGTATCTGAGCCTGGATTCGATCCCCCTGCTCATCCTGACACTGGGGCCTGTGCTCTTACTTGCTGAGCCACCTGGCCACCCCTAAGCAACTGGGGTTAAGAAACTTGCTCAAGGTTACATGGCCAAGTGTTTCTGGGTGGATGCTAAGTGTCTGAGCCCAGATTCGATCCCCCAGGTCATGCCGACACTGGGGCTGGTGTTCTTACTCGCTGTGCTACCTGGCCACCCCTATAGACAAATTCTAATGAGAGATGTCTTGGGTTCTGAGATGACCTATACCTAAAATTACAGATGATAGATAGATAGACAGACAGACAGACAGACAGACAGACAGACAGACAGACAGACAGACAGATAGATAGATAGATAGATAGATAGATAGATAGATAGATATAAATAGATAGATATCACTTTCAAATAACTTAAGGATTATAATATGCTAAAGAATAGCATAATCACAGGACCTCAGAGTTAGAAGGACTTTTGTAAGTCTTCTGGGCCAGCCTATACCATGACTAAAATTAATGACTAAAAGATTTCTAATAGGTGGGGCAGAGCCAGGATGGCAGAACAAAAACAGGAACTTACTTGAGCTCATCCCCAAATTACTCCAAAAAATTATTTTAAAAATTATTCTAAATAAATTTTAGAACTACGGAATGCACAAAATGATATGGTGAAACACATCTTCAGCTGAAGACAGCGTAACAGGTAGATAGGAAGGGTCTATTGCACCAAGCTTGGAGCAGAGTTCAGTTCCATGAGGGTCATGCTAGCACAGATTGGGCTAAATCTGTGGGGACTGAATCACTGGCAGTTGTGGTGGTTTCCAGACTTCTTGACTCACAAGTGCCAAAGACAAAGCAAAAGGTCAGTGGAGAAACTCTGTCCCAGTCCCAGGGTGATAGAGGTGGCAGCAATGGCAGCAGTAGCAGCAGCAGCAGCAGTAGCTTATTCCAGAGCTCCAGGCTCACAGATGGTGAGGGAATCAATCAACTCATGAGAGGGCAATTACAGGGATCTCTTTGCTGGTGCTGAGACAGGATTATCTTGCTTTGCCTTGCTTGGATCTGGGTTGCAGTCTTGAGTGGCGGGCTTGGGGTAAGGAGGAGCACTGAAGTGGAAGAATTTGTGGTGGCTATGGAGAGAGAATCCTCCTCATAATTCTGAGGCAGAAAAGAGGGTTTGTGGTTACTCACAAACCAGACCACAGGTCAGGAGAGGAGTAAACACCTCTCCTTTGATCATATGACCATAGAAGAACAGAACATTTACAAGTGCCCAAAATAGCTGATAACAGCTGCACAAAACCCCAGAATTTAGGAAAGAGTTCTCTCCACTCTGGAGGCAGCATCTTAATTTGGCAAAGATTCCAAAAGTCAAGTAATTGACAGGGAAAATGAGCAAAAAAATGAGCAAAAAATCAGACTGCAGAATCATTTGTCGGTGACAAAAAAGAATAAATGATCTAACCAGAAGAAGACAACACAGTCAAAGTTCCTGCATCAAAAGACTTCAAGAAAATTATGAATTGATCACAGGCCATGGAGGAGCTCAAAAAGGATTTTGAAAATTAAGTAACAGAAGTAGAGGAAAAAGGGGGAAGAAAAATGAGGGTGATGCAAGAAAATCATGAAATAAAAAGTTGACAGCTTTCTAAAGGAGACCCAAAAAATACTGAAGAAAATAATACCTTAAAAATAGACTAACTCAAATGCCAAAAGAGGTTCAAAAAGCCAGTAAGGAGAAGACTGTCTTAAAAAGCAGAAATGTCCAAAAGGAAAAGGAAGTCAAAAAGCTCACTGAAGAAAATAATTCCTTTAAAATTAGAATGGAGCAAATGGAAGCTAATGACTTTATGGAAATCAAGATATTATAAACCAGATCCAAAAGAATGAAAAAAAGAACGCAATGTGAAATATCTCATCAGTAAAACAACTGAACTGGAAAAAAAAAATCAAGGAGAGATAATTTAAAAATTATTGAACTACCTGAAAGCCATGATCAAAAAGAGAGCCTAGAAATGATCCTTCAAGAAATTCTCAAGAAAGACTACCCCAATATTCTAGAACCAGAAGGAAAATAGAAATTGAAAGAATTCACTGATTGTCTCTTGAAAAATATCCCCAAAAGAAAACTCTTGAGTATGTTATACCCAATTCCAGAGTTCCCAGGTCAAGGAGAAAATATCAAAAGCAGTCAGGAAGAAAGAATTCGAGTGTTGTGGAAACACAATAAGGATAACACAATATCTAGCAGCTTCTACATTAAGGAATCAAAGAGTTTTGAATATGATATTCAGGAGGCTAAAGGAGCTAGGATTAAAACCAAGAGTCACCTACCAAGAAAAATTGAGTATAATACTTCAAGGCAAAATATGGGCATTCAATGAAATAGAGGACTTTCAAGAATTCTTGATGAAAAGACTAGAGCTGAACAGAAAATTTGACTTTCAAATATAAGAATCAAGAGAAGCATGAGAAGGTAAACAGGAAAAAGATATCATAAGGAACTTATTAAAGTTAAACTATTTACATTCCTACATGGAAAGATGATATTTGTAACTCATGACACTTTTCTCAGTATTAGGATAGTTGAAAGGAATATGTATATTGTGTTTGTATATAAAAAATATTTGTGTTTACGAATATATGAATATATGTATGTGTTCTTATATGTTTGTATATATGTATGTGTGTATATGCGTACACTTATATATGTATGTGTATATGTATATATAAACAGAAGGCACAGGGTGAGTTGAATATGAAGGAATGATATCTAAAAAATAAAACAGGGGTAAGAGAGGAATAAATCCGGAGAAGGAGAAAGGGAGAGATAGAATAGGGTAAATTATCTCCCATAAAAGAGGCAAGATAAATCAGTTACAGTGGAGGGGAAGAACTCCCCTAAAGTCAACTTTACTCTCATTGGATTTGGCTCAAAGATACAATAACAAATACACTCAGGTCATTATCTAATCATACAGCAAAATAGGGAGGAAGGGAATAAGGGGAGATGACAGAAGGGAGGACAGATTGGGGGAGGAGATAGTTAGAAGCAAACACTTGAGAAAAGTGACACGGTCAAGGAAAAAACCAGAATAAATGGGGGTGGTGGGATAGGATGAGAGAAATATAGTTACTTTCACAATATGACTACTGTGGAAATGTTTTGCATAACTACACATATATAACCTATATTGAATTGCTTGTCTTCTCAAAGGGGAGGGGAGTGAAGAGGGAAGAAGGGAGAGATTATGAAACTCAAAGTTTTAAAAACAAATGCTAAAAATGTGCAAATGGGAAATAAAATAATACAGGCAATGGGCTATATAAATCCATCTTGCTCTGTAAGACAGTAAGGGGGAAGGTGATAAGGTGACAAGGGAAGGTGATGGAGGGAATAGAAGAGAGGGCAGACTGGGGGAAGGGGTATTCAGTATGCTTGCCATTTTGGGGTGGGGGGGGAGGGGAGAGATTGGGAGAAAATTTGAAATTCAAAATCTTGTAAAAATTAATGTTAAAAACTAAAATTAAATAAATAAATTCTGGGGGGAAAAGATTTCTAATAAATGAACATCCAGCTTCTGCTTGAAGACCTCCAGTTATAGGGAACCCACTGCCTAACAAGGCAAGTCATTCCTCTTTGGCACAGATCAACTTTGTTTTACCTGGGATCTAGCTTTAATCTGACTCTACAAATTGTATCTATTTTTCATATTATACCTCTGGTGTGCAAGCAGAATAAAGGAAATCCCCTTTCTAAATGATAGCCTTTTAAGTATTTGTGGCTTGGGTATAAAGGCAGGGAAGCAACGGAGTCATAGCTTCACCCAGAGCAGCACCTCAGCCCAATTCTGACAAGTAGGCATCATGGCAATATGGCAAAGTCAAGTGAGTTCTCCATTTTCTTCCTGACACACAGTCAGATACAAAACACACTAGTGAGGGCCTCCAAGGGGTTTCCACTCTTCCAGGAATCCAAGAACATTCCATACTTCCTTTGTTTCAATTCACAGAGGGTCATTAGAGGGAGAGAGAGACATATTCACATAATGAGATAAAGGAGGGAGTCTAGAAAATCAAAACATATTCCTACTCTTCAACCTCTTCTCTCAAAAAGATATGAGAAAGCTAGAGGATATTCTCAAATTATCAGGCTTAGAGAAGTCCTTAATTCAGCTACTTACAGGCCCACACTAACTGCATTGCACAGTGGTTATTAAAACTCATAATGCACTTTTATTATCCACGGAGTTTGTCTCCTTATACAGTGCACCAATCACTTGCATTTTCTTGGTCTTTCAGTGTTTAAAAGATAGTCCAGTACCTAATTTTGTGTTGGGTCTGGCTTCCACTGAGAAAGCATGTGTTCATTTACTTTTCTGCTCAGTGTCTGAAGTCTGAAGCCCCAGGGTTTATTCATGAAGTCATAGTATTTTGACCTCGAAAATACCTAAATGAACACCTTTATTCTACAGGTGAAGAAGCAAAGGGAAAGAGATAATCAAGTAACTTGTCCAAGTATGTACAAAATAATTAAATGTTAAAGTCTGGGTGCAAGACCCCAAGTTGTTTGACTCTAAGGCTGATTTTGCTTCTTCCATAGCACTTTTGACATTCAGGATGTCACAAAATCCAATTTGTAAGACAGGGAAAGATTTAGCAAAACTTAATGGACAGTGAAAACATATTTTTATTGAAAATGAATGGGTAAGCTGTTCTTTTTTAGGGGGGAAGGGGAGTCATTTCCTTTATTCTACATATACTTGCCACTTTTAGATCTTTCATTTTGAAATCCTCCCCCACCCCTATGACCATAATTTCCTGCCTTTCCCTCTCTATCTCACTGCTTCTAAAACTGTTATTTATCCTCATCAGAACTTGAAGGCTTTTTATAACACCCTGTTCTTATAATTCATCACCCCTACTCAGACTTTAATTCTCTTCTTTCATGATCATGACTTTATAGTTAACCAGTTGAACTGTCCACCCTTGATTTTTTTTTTATTTCATGTCCTTTCACCATTTAAACCCTGTAACTACCCCCAATATGAATTCTGCTCTCCAACTGCCTTATTCACACCTCCTTTTTATGTGCTGAATCCTGTTAGTGGAAGTTACATATTCATGTGGACTAGGTCCTCTAGTCCAAATTCATGTTATTTAATGTCAACCGGGGTCTTACTCCTTAGCAGAAATTACTGTATTCATATTCAATTAACTCCAAACCAAATATTCCTTCTTCAGTCTACCAACATCATCTCAAAATCCTTTCTCTCAAATGATGATCTTTCATATGACTGTACTGAGAAAATCAAGGTCAATTATCAAGAATTTCTTTTTTTTTTTATCTTAGGCTGCAACTCTATACCATACCTCTATATTACTGGTCCTCTTTCCTTTTGCTTCACTGTAAAGAAAAAATAATTAATTTTTTTATCTGCTTGTATCTTTGATACTCTGATCTTCTCTTTCCTCCACTTTCATCCTTGTTTTTTCACCTATCAACAAGTAATATATGAGTGCTATTACATATTTTATTACCTAAATGTGGCCCATCCAAGAATGCTTGTTACCTCCCAATTATTTATGTTTTCCTTTACTGTTTATAAGAAGAGAAAGAGATAGAGAAGGGGTGGCTAGGTGGTGCAGTGAATAGAGCACTGGCCCTGGAGTCAGGAGGACTCGAGTTCATATCCGGCCTCAGACACTTAACATGAAAACTAGCCGTGTGACCTTGGGCAAGTCACTTAACCCCAATTGCCCTCTTTTTTAGAGGGCAAAAAAAAAAGAAAGAGAAAGAAAGTTTCTTTTGTTGTGGTAGTATAAGTCCTAGATATTAAATGTATTTTGTTAATATATTAAATGGAATATTTCTTCATATCTTTATTCCCATGTGTTATTAGTAATATAGAGAAAAGTTGATGAATTTTTATATTTATATCATATTATTTTACTTTAAGCTTTTCCTTAATATTCAAACATCCTTGCTTTCCTGATATAAATAAAATACATCAAATGATGCTTAATGTAATACTGTAGATTCCTTGTTAATATTTTGTTGAATTTTTTGCCTCCATATTTATTAATGATGATGACCTGGTATTTCCTTTCTTTACTTTTTTATCCTAGTTTGGTTTTTAATATTTTTGTGAAATATTTATTTTTAAATTTAATTTTTGTTGACATATGAATATAACATTTCTTCTAAAGTTTTTTTTTTGTTCCTCTATGTTCATCTTTCCTACTTTTATTTTTTATCTTGGACATTTGATTTTCTATCTAATTTTCCTATCATCTCCTCTTCTTTTTTCTCCCATTCCCTTTTCTCCCCTTCTATTCCTTCAAAAACATTACTAAATAATTAATTGATTTTCATTATCTTTTAAGGAGCTTTTTTTTGTTTCATTTGTCTCTCATTATCAATAATATTGTTTCTTTTCTCTTTGTTATTAAAAGTTTCCAGGGCAGCCAGGTAGCACAGAGAGTAAGAGCACTGGCTCCAGTGTTGGGATGACCTGGGGATAGAATCTGGGCTCAGACCCACCTGGCCATGTAACCTTGAGCAAGTTATTTAACCCCGATTGCTTAAAAAAAAGTTTCTTTGGTTAGCCTTGTTTTATAATTATTTATTTTTAAGGTTTTTTTTGTTGTTATATCACCTGCATATTGGGCCTACCTCTTAACATTAAATCTGAAGTTAAGAAGAAGACTAGAAGAAAGAGTAAATGAAAAAAGAATCTCACCATAAAATATTATTGTGATATGTAAACTGAAGATACAAATCCAGAAGAAGATGACTCTAAAATTTCTAAAACCAAAGTCTCATAAAGGAAACACCTCAGGTACACATTCAATTAGAACTTATAGAATATATTAAGGAAAAGTCTAAAATAAAAATAATTTAATATGTTTTATCATCAATGAACTAAATGCTGGGGTAAAGAAGGGAGGAGGGAATCAGAAAAGAAATGAGAGCTATGGAAAAAAAAAGGATTGGAAGCAAGATTCATAGTTTGGTAGAAGAGGTATAAAATCTTGTCCAAATAACAAAGTCCTTGAAATTGGAAGTGACCAAATAGAAGCCAATAGCTCCATGAAACAATAAGAAATATTAAAACAAATCAAAAGAGTAAAAAAATATAGAAAAAAATAAACTATCCCAAAGAAGGAACAACTGACTTGGAAAACAGATCAAGGGGGGGTAAACAAGAATTTTGGATTACCTGAACACTATAATCAAAACATAGGCCCTAGTCATTATAGTTCAGAAAATATTTCAAAATAAATAAATAAAAGGCTGAATAGAAATAGAAGGAATCTACAAGTCACTTACTGAAAGAAATACCAAAGTGAAAATGTCTAGAAATATTACACCTAAAATTCAGAACTTTCAAAACAAAGAAAAAAAATACTTCATGAAGCTAGCAAGGAAAAATTCAAGTATTCAGAAGTCACAGTAAGGATTTCATGTAATCTAGGAACCCCTTCTATGAAGGAGTGGAGAATTTGTAATATATTCCAAAAGGAAAATTATATATGCTTAAAATCAAGAATAATGTAACCAGAAAAGTAGTATAAAACTACAGAGGCAAACATGAATTGTTGATCAATTAGTGGACTTCCAAAGCATTCCTGATAAAAAGTCCAAAGCTGTATAAAAATTTTGAAGTTCAAACATAAGAAATAACAGAAGCATAAAAAGGTAAACACAGATAAACAGGGATAAAAGACTAAAAATAAACTGCTCATATTCTTTTTTTTTTTGGTCTTTAATAATTTGTTTACTTTTGTTTACCAGATTCATTACCACAATTCCTTGAGTTTCAAATTTTCTCTCCCCCCCCCACCATGGCGGCATACAATCAATTATAATATCTGCAAATACTTTCACATTAGGCATTAGTCAGATTATAAGGAAGGATTATATCAGATGGAATAAACAGTGTGAAAAAGGAAACAAAACCAAACAAGAAAAAGAAAGAGAGCAGGTCGTTTGTTTCAGTCTGGGTTCAAACTCAGTTCTTTCTCTGGATGTAAACATCATGAGTTTTGGGGGTTGACTTATGATGCTCAGTCTCAGAAAAGAAATCAAACAGGTCATCAGTGAACTGCTCATATTCTGATATGAGGAGGCGATATATGCTTTCCTTCTGAACATTATCTTAAGTAGGGGTCATAGAGTGAGTCTAAATAGACAAGGCTTTGGAGTGGTTCTGTTATGTCTTGGTCTTATGAGAAAATGGAAAGTGCAAAGAAAAGATACATTGGGTGATGAGGGGAGAAGAAAGTTAAGGAAAATTATCTTACATAATTATAGTGCACAAGTAGACATCTATACAAACAGGAAGAAAGAAGAAATTGTGGGGAGACAGTTGACAATTGAATCTCACTATCATCTGAACTGAGCAAAGAAGAGAAGACACACACAGAATTGAGTACAGAAATACATTTCACTCAACAGATAGTTATAATGGAAAGGGGAGAGAGAATGGTGAATTAGAGGTAGAGTGGATTAAGGGAATGATTAGGCAAAACAGACTATAAGGATGTACAAAGTTGCTTATGCTTTTTTTCAGGTGGCAAATAATGGGAATATGAAAGGTGCTCATAAATTATGGAATGACTGAATAAGATTTGGTATATAAATGTGATGAAATACTATTGAGCTGCAAGAAAGGATAATTTCAAGGAAATCTATGAAGTCGTATATGAATTGAAGCAGAGTGAATTGAACAGAACCAGGAGAAGAATTTATACAAAGACATTAGTATGGCAAAGAAAAACGACTTAGAAAGAATTAGAAGCTTTGTTCATTGTAATGATCAACCACAATTGAAAAAAAAACTAATGGAACGTAAGATACCAGCATCCTGAGAGAGAGGTGAAGAATTTAGAAAGCAGAATATGGTCTTATATACTTATACACATACATATATGTACATATGTATGTATATGTGTATGTATTTTGGAGGGTATGGACAAAGAAGAAATTTGTTTTGATTGACTATGCATGTTTGTAAAAGTGGATTTATTTTTCTTTTGTTCTCAATTGGTCAGGAGAAGGAAGAAAAGGCAGATTTTTGCTGATTGAAATGTAGATATATAGATAGACAGACAGACATGTATATGCACATAACATAATTTTTAAAAGGAAGCCTGTAGAAAGACATTGGAAGTTTGCATCATTATCTAGCTGGTATGCTCACAAGAAAACATGAATGCCATATCACCCAATTAAAGGCAAGGGGAAAAAAAGAGAATCCAGAAAATGAAAGCATATCAAAAAGTATAGAAACACTTAATCAGGCATTGAAAGAAAACATCAAAACTAAGGAAATATAAAAAGACAATGTAGCACAAAGAATAAAATATATAGTTCATCATCGATCAAAAATTTATCTTTGTCAGGGGAAATCAAATAATCCTTACACTGTCTCTTCAATTGTTGCCTTCTAGGTCAATTGTATTTGTTGACATATTACGTGTTCTTTCAATGTTGCTTAAAGAAAAACCTAGTCTAATGATCATATGATTCTTGTTATAGCATCAACAAGCAATAAACACAAAGGGATCTTTGGATCTTCATGCATTTTAGAAAAGTGTATGACTGTAAATATATTATCTGTTGAATACCTTTTGTTATAGACTTGTTCCTTCATCATACTCACATTAAGGATGCCCTAAAAATGTGCAAAATATTCTGATGGAAAAATAGTAGAGACAGACATATGGGTTGGTAGTAATTTATATTCTATAAGTCACCTTGATCAAGAATTCCTCAGCGTTCTCAAATCTATGACTTCTGCTCCCATACCACAATCATTATGGATAATCTCTGCTTAAACTTGGTCTAGTCCAACTCTTATTAGCATTGATGTCCTCTTTGGTGATATTTCTATTTCTTATGTTGCACATTATTATTGAGTTGGATGAAAAATTATTTGATTTGATTCATTAGTGTGTATAGACTATTTATTTGTCCACAAATAGATCTGTACTAATATTCCTGTGTACTAATAAACTAAATTCTAGAGTTGTTCATCTGTGTCAAAATATATGTGTAATATACATACACATTAATGATAGATATGTGTATATATACATGTGGAATGTGTCATTAGTTATATATTATATGTGTATACATGAACAATACATATATGCATGTATGTGTATAAACATATATGTATATATAGATATGTATTATATCTATATATCTGTATCTATAAAATCTGAACTGGGTCCACATTTGGACAGAAAGAAGAGGGTAAGGATGAATTACCTTTGAGAAGCTGTGTGATTTTTAATTATTTTGATTTTTTCCTTGAAACAAAATTTCCTATTTTGAAAAAAATGATAATAATTAATTAATCCCATAGACTAAAAAGAAGTTAAGGTAAAAGATATTCTAATATGAATGAAGAGATGTATGTGTGTTGTCTTCAACACATTTCAAATCAAGATTTGTACAGTAGAGATTTTACAAAAGATGTTAGTAGAGAGACACGTGGTCAGCAAACACGTGGTCAGCAAAAATAAGAGATAATCTTGTGGTAAGCTCTAAATATAATCAGTAAGCAATATGCAGGAACTATTAAAGATTTAAAGACAGAGCCCTGGTACAATCTACTGATCCACTTTGGAATACATGGGTAAGAGCTGCGTAGTATGAGAAAACCTAAATGAATTATGATTTCAATTGCCTCAAGTACTATTCACTTTGACAATATACACCAAGGCATTAAAATATGTATCTGTGTATGTGTATATGCATGCAGTTATAAATATATAAAGGTTTTTATTTGTAAAGCTATAAGGTATATATTCGTAATATCATCTCATTGACAGAATAATACCTCCCAAAGGTTCATATCAATTTGCTATTCTTTGACCCCTGCAGTACCCTATAGTTTTGTGCACTGAGTGCCCACTGATTTGAAGGACATAAAGCTATTTCTGAACCATGGCAGAGCAGATTAAGTTGCCCCCACATCCTTATACGGGAGATGTTACAACGTAACTTACGTGAGACATTTTAGGTTATAAGGAAGAATATGAGATAACCACTGGGAAACTTCTCCATAATCGGCCTAACCAATTGATGGATGGACGCCAAAGGCTTTAAGCATCACTTTCCATTTGCAATGTGTATAAAAGGCACTTCACAGATAAAGCCTTTGAATGCCATTTGTCTGACTGTCTGATGAGCTTTTCCATCTCAATAGAAACATTAAGTTTCAAAAAAATGACACTTTGTATACAGGCAAGAAAAAAAATATATCCTTTAAATGTGATTATTGCATGATTTGCTCCAGTGCCTAGTAAGTTCTAGGATGATGAGGCCGGAGTTTCTCCTTGACAAAAAGAGAAAAAGGCAAACCAGGAAAAGGATTTTCCTTTCTCTTTAAAGTTGCAAGTCTTTGAACCAAATTCGTGGTAATTGTCCTTAAACATACTTTGAGAGTTGGTGTTG
Organism: Petaurus breviceps papuanus; assembly: GCF_028583685.1. Lineage (NCBI taxonomy): Eukaryota > Metazoa > Chordata > Mammalia > Diprotodontia > Petauridae > Petaurus > Petaurus breviceps. The sequence continues at coordinate 12,159,168 of NW_027185712.1, read as the reverse complement.
TCTGGAGAAATGGTGGTTATCATTTCTGCCCCATCACTTGCTGGCTGTGACATTTTTTAAATCAATTAACTTCTTTGTATCTGAGTTTTTCTGTCTTTTAGTAGGCTAAAATAATACTTGCTGTCTATGAATGAATCCATTTTATGAATCCACAAGGTCAAAATAAAGTGGAGATTTCAGGCAGTTACTCAGATAACTAACTCCTATATACACATACATATACATAGTAGAAAGTCAATTCAAAAGAGAAAACAGGGGGGATCTTGGAGGAGAAGAGAAGAAGACAGAGGATAGATTCATTGAAGGATTAATCATAAGAAAAAATAGAAGTATGAAGATTATTTTACATCTTTGTTCAAGTCATTACTTTCATAGATAGAGGATGGGGGCGTCATGGCTGTATAGGAGTTTGCCTGAACAAAAATACAAATTTTAGCTGACTACAAGGTTCCTAAGAGGCAGCAGGGTGAGATGTGCTCTTGTACTATATTAAAAAAAACATTTCAACTTTTAAAAAGGAAATGATAGTCCAGTACTCTTCTCTGTCCAGATTATGTGAAGAGTATTCCATTCATTTCTAGATGTCACAGACAAATAGGGCATTGATAGGGTTGGAGATTCTTTTGAGGAAAACAACTAGATTGGTTAACTGCCTTTTATGCCATGTTATATGAATACAATAGTGGTAGGGTAGGGTGGTGAGCCCTCTTATTTACCTTCTTCATTCTACTGCTGACTCATGGACTAGAAAGCTCTTTTGGTAAAAAAAAAAAAAAAAAAAGGAAAGAAAAAAAGAAAAGAAAAATGTTCTTAATCCTCTACAGAAAGTTACATCAAAGGACCTATTTTATGGTCTCTGTCTCTTTTCTCTCTTTTGACATGTGTGTATTAAAATATATGTATATATAATATACATCAATATATGCACATATGAATATGTACATACACATGAATGTCAATATATACACACCTATGCAAACCTATAAACAGATATTGTATGAATATGCATACATATGTGTGTATGTATATGTGTGTATATGTACATGATGTATAGTCTAGGAACCATAGATCTTTGCTAGGCAGGGTGTATTCATTGGAAAAAAGAATGTAGTTGGTTAAAGGGGAGGAAAAACCCAAATAAGAGGGAGAAATAGATCTAACACTAAGATATTTGACCAGGATGTAATGTCTCAGAGCTCTGAGCCTTCAGTTAAAGAAATCACCTCAGAGCTAGTATTACATATATGTATGTGTGTATGTGTATACATATGTATATGTAAATACATATGTGCATAACACAATGTGTATGTACATTGTGCATATATAATTCATACATTTTATTTATTTGCTTTTTTGTTTATATGAATTAGCTTCGACTCTAGTCAGGGATATCACATCCTAGCCAAACACCTTAGCGTTAGTTTAATTTTTCCTTCTTTGGGATTTTCTCCTTTCCCTCCAATCAATTGCTTCTTATTACCAATAAACCCACTCCAACTAGCAAAGGCCTTCAGTTCATATTCAAATTATATAAAATCAACATTTTACACAAAGAGAGTTCAAGAGATATCCCTGTTCTCAGAAAGAAAAACTTAAAATATGCAGGAGAAAGTGAAGAAGGAGAAGGAGAGGAAGAGGAGGAATAGGAGGACAAGGATGAAAAGGAAGCAGCAGCAGAAGGAAAGAAGAAGAAAAAGAAGAAGAACAAGAACAAGAAGAACAAGAAACAAGAAAAGATCTGGTTTTACTGCCTTGGGGGCTATAATTCTGAGGGTTTTTTTGCAACCCACAAAGCCATGCTTCTAGAGGATTGCTGCCTATACTTCTGTTCTCCTGCCTCCTTGTGGCTTGTTGCAACTTAAGTTTCTCCAGTTACATGCATCTTCCACATATCTTGTCAGGAGCTAGGTTCGCTCCTAGACTTATTGCCAGATTTTTAATGATCATCTCTCCAGTTCCTTGTTTGTACCACATGAAGGAATCACTTGTGGTGGTCTCATTTTTACAGTTTACACAAACACTTGTTATTAGGCCCCCTTTCTATGATGAGGTCTTTGAAATATCAATTCATTATACTAGCCTTCCAATTATTCCAGTTATGTATTTGTTGTCCCCAGTAAAATAAGTGACCTGTTATTAAACATAATTTTCTATTTTTTCCAAATTCTTAATATCTCTTTAGTGACAACAGGTCTAAATTAATTGTAGGGTATATTTCATGCAAATGTTATAGTAGTACACACATATTCATATAATCTAATATGCATAAAATTAAGTTAAATAATAATAGCAGTATGTTTATATACAATGTGCAAAACCAGAAACATATATATATATAAACAGCATGAAATTATTCATATTTATTAGGTATATATACAATTTATGCATATATACATATATACCAAATAAATGTATAATATATACTAAATACATATATACACACACATATTTGTGTGCATATATACATACATATATACACAAACACACAGTACATCTTGCACAGGTAAACACTAATATGATAATTTAACTATGTGAATAACCTCTTCTCCATTTTCCCTTGTAACACCATAGATTAAGATGGCCACGAGTCAGATATGTCTAGGTCTCCTGTGATTTACTGAAATATTTGTCCCTTTACATGAACTAATTGATAGTATGAGATCATCACCATTCTCATCATACCTATAGTTCTGAATCCAGAAACCTGAGCATATGGAAGGTCCAGTTTGACTAGCAGTGTTATAGCCTTCTCTGAGTTTTTGGTGCCCTTACACCTCTACAGCTAATGTTGAAGATAGGAAAGTAATGACCTTAATTTTCATTAGAATTTTCCCATTAGAATTTTTTTTTTAATTGCTCCAAGTTCTCTTCACTTGAATGTATGTTTCTAAGCCACTGTGTGATTTTGACAGTCTTTGAGAAATTGGTAAGCCTTCTGTTTTGCATAAAGATTAGTGGGGTAAAGACCAATTTCATCAACAGTCTCTTTCTGCTCATCAGAGAGAATCCAAGTTACTCTCCTATAGGCAATAAATGGTTGTGTTGAATTGTCAATACGGAGCCCTTACCAGTTTCTGGTTCTATTTTGTTAATAGTCAAATTAACTGATCTCTCCTAAATAGGTGTCTCATGAGCATTGAGTTTTGGCAAAACACTGTGTTATTTAAGGCCTTGACAATTGTAGCGCCAATGCAATATTTACAGTGCCCATGATCATGATTAAGACTGTGACTATAAGTATCGCATGACATTCAATCACAAAATATACGAGATTCTCCAGACAGAGGACAGAACTGAAGGATTTATTTAGATGCCAGAAAACCGAATCCCAAAACCAGGGAGCTGATTCTATCACAGTACCAAAAATATTTAGAAGCCATAATAATTCTGAGAGTCATGCCATCCTTTAGCCTTCCCACAAACCAATAAGAGATTAATATTTACTCACAAACCTCTCTATTTCCTTAATGAGCGTCCTTTCTCCCTCACTGTCTTGTTAGCTCTGACCAGCTTCCTGTGGGCTCTGTTTCTCCTCAGCAAACTCCTCCCACTGCACGTTCCATGTGACTATATTCAGCCTGTTAGGGGGCAGAGTTTATCTTCACAGCAGGGAAGGTCTTCAAACTCCCCGCCTAGTCTATTAAGGGGCAGGGAAGCTCTTCAAATTCCCATTCCCATTACAACAATGAACTTGACCATTGTAACATCAGTTGTTTCTGTCCAAGCTCTTGGGAGCTAGCTGCAGCTGATGCTAGGGAGCAAGCTCCTGAGGTAAGCAGCTTCTCTGTCAGCTGGGAGGTGTACCATCTATATGATATTATTAAAACACAATTCTAGACATAGAGATGGTTCTAGAACAAACAACAGCAATCACAGTATATTCATGTGACATCTTTCCTATTAGAATTTTATGCACATAAAAGCCACATGGTGGCTCCACTGAGAATTTAGCTCTGGTCTCAGTGTCCTGAGCACGTTGAATAGAATATAGTTGAAAAGTCCGGGCTATGGGTGCTTTTTGAGGGTGCTAAGGTATAGTTCTATATTTCTGGATGTCTGGCAGAGTTTGGCTCTCTTTGAATAGTGTACTTTCAAAGCATCTGCTTTGGCCTGAATGCATTTTGGCAGAAAGCCCAAACAGTGGGAAATATTTTGCTAGTATACTTTAGCAACCGTGGAAGCTTTCTGATTGCTGTTTTGGTATGCCTGTGAGTAGCATGGGAAATGGTCAGTGAACACTAAAATATGGCTCCTGTTCTTACTCTCTCTTTTCAGGGATAGAAAGTTAAGCAGATAAGTTCAAAGGGCTCTATTTTCCAACTATATATATTGTATGATCCAACAGTACTTTTCTTTGCACACAACAAACAGAAGCTTCGCGTTTCTTGATGATATCTGAAGCTGTTCTAGACTAGGAAAATCTCATCTTTGCTACCTACAGTGTGCCTTTTTGACATGTATGTCCATGTAAGTCATCATATAAGGTATGATTTTAGTGTGATATTTAACTACTTCTTGGTACCATGTGTGGGATCAGTAACCATGTAGCATAACATTTGATTGTACAATTCCAACTTATCCCATTGTCTCAATGGTAGGATACCTCCAGGGACTGGAATTTGAGTCCTTTATCATCCCTGACTTACTTTTTGGCTTGTATCACTTTTTGAAGTCCCTCCCTTATTGGCCATCTGCTCTTGCCATCTTGACATTTGAGGGAGAAAAGGTTGATTTACTGAAATAAAATTCATATTCAACTGCTATCATGCTATCTTGGGGAAGAAGTCCCCAACCTTCAGCTGCACTGACATTTGCTAGGAACCCAGGTTTCCAGGTATTCTTCACTACTAACTTAGGTGTTGCTGAAACTTCGGTATCACATTGCTTTTGTGACAGAGTATCTGCAGAATATTGACACTTGTTAGTTTACAAATCTATGGATAGTGGCTTGTCCTCACTTATGACTTCTTTTCATATGAATAGCCCATAAACTTTATAGTGACAACCCACTTCAAAGTCAAGAATGACAGCTTATATACAGATGAGTCTCACTGTTGCTTACTTAGCCCTCTGCCAGCAAATGCAAGTGAAAATGTTTCTCTTGTTTTGTAGGACAAAAGTCACATTTGGATATATATGAGTCAATACTGGTATATGTGGTGAATCAGATGACCAAGTTTTAGAAATGTTGCTTACAAATAGTCATAGTGAGGTATAACTGTATCCCCTGCTACTGGGGAGATTAAGATTTCAGTAGTTCTGAGATAGAGTAGGGTGATAGCTGATAGGTAGTCCACACTATGTCCAACATCAATGTGGTAAGGAGATATTTGGAAGTGGAGTTGGGGGATACCGAGGCTACCTAGGGAGGAAAGAATGGGCCCAGGTCCAACGTGGAATGGATCACAGCTTCTGTGCCAATCACTGACGGAGTACAACTGACCATACTTCTGGCCTAGGTCAGATAGGCCAGTCAGTAACTAATCAGTGCTCACACCTTCATGAAATAAGTGACCACTATACATCAATACAGCTCTGCAAAGCTGGTACTTTTAAAGTGAAAACTGCTGGTCATTTTTCTTTAATTGATTGAACATTTTCAAGAATATCTCCTATGTTCTTACAAGGCTATCTAAGACATTGATATCATCCAACAATATCAACACTTTAAGGTAGTTCATATCCACAACTCCTTTGTCAACCAATTGATGGAAAAGAGCAAGGTCCACCAAAATACCTTGGGTCATACACTCAAGCTGGTAAATTAAATAGGTGGGTGAAAGTCTTTTTAACCCTGTCTTTCTCTGCCATAAAAATCTAGTAGTAATTGCTACATAACGTGAATACTGAAAACTGTTAGCTGTTTAACTGACAGTACTGAACATATTGAATCATTGGCATGGGATACTGACCCACTTTGTATTCAAAATTCAGTAGTCACATTAGTATCTTACAGTTTTCTTTTTTTCAGTACTAACACTGAAGGTTAAGTACATAGACTGCTAGGCTCTGACGATTCCATAAACCAGCAGGTCTTTAAGGCTCTTTCTGAAGGTCTCCATCACAAGCTAAGTGATCTTTTGAAATTGTTCTTGGTACAAACAGGAGTTAGCAAGCTGGATGCTATGGGTTGTTTATTAAGTATGTCCCATATCCCCCTCCTTCAGTGAGAATACAGTCCTCTTACTGAAATCAACTCTTCTTCCCATTCTTTAAAACAAGAGAATCATCAAAGTCCAGGGTCTCAGAATTTATTTTGAAGGTTGAAGAACCAGTATTTTCATGATGTTTATTGTTATAAGTTTCATCTGGTTTCCTATAGACCTTTTCACAGGTGGAATGCATAATCAAAGTATATAGGTATTTGGTCCTAGATTCTTGTCTGCAGCATCCTTCTAGTATTTTAAAGAAACTGGAAACAGTTATAATAATGACTATTAGACCATCAATGTTCTCTGGGTCTAGAAATACTAGAGTTTATAAAGTGTCTACTCACCAGAAACCTCCTTTGTAAATCCCATACTCACTAGATATAGACCAGATATGAACAGTATTTAGCACTCAAATCTTTAAGACCAAATCCTTTCAATGACTATAATAGTTTAAGAATATAATATTATTTTTCTTAGATATTTCCTATGGGAAATGATAGTCACTTATTTTCTACTACATTAAGATAGCAATACATTCCACATCTTCAATCATTTGGTTTTGTTTTTGTTGTTGTTGTTGTAATGACTCTTTACTTTTTAGCATTAAATTCAGGTGTGTGCCAAGAACCTGAACACAGGTTCAAAGCTGCTCCATTATTTCCATGGGAGTCTTTGGGATAAGGGATAAGGAAAGTCTGAGGGTCCATACCATAAAAATACATTGCTAAAAAGTACTTGGAAGTAGTATGTTCTACCATAACAAGGCAACATTCTCTGGAGAATGTCTTCATTTTTGTGCTATAGGTGTGTATTTTGATAGCCTTTTGAACTTCTTAATCCTAGTTCATGATTCAGGCAGGCTAAAGCCTCTCTCTTTTTTTTAAAGCAATTGGGGTTAAGTAACTTGCTCAAGGTTACTGTCCAGGTGTTTCTGGGTGGGTGCTAAGTGTCTGAGCCCGGATTTGATCCCAGATCATCCCTACTCTGGGGCTGGTATTCTTACTCACTGTGCTTCCTGGCAGCCCCTAAAGCCTCTCTTTGTAAGATCTATTAATTTGGATTTGGTGAGCCAGAAAGCTTTCTTTATATTCTCTAACAGTCAGCAGGTTTTCTGGAATACCCAGCACACCTCCTATGTGGCAAGGACAGGTATCTTAAGGGCAAATTATGGCATCATAGATCTGGTCCTCCTACCCCATTTCCCATGGTGAGAACATAGGCCATACCTGGTCAGGAAGCTGGTGCAGGCACCTGGCCCACCTCACAGTTCCTGGATCCATTCCCAAGGTAACAAACATGTGATGGAGGAAGAACAGCTCAGGTCTGAACATGGAATATATGCCCTACTTGCAAGCACTGTGTCCCCACCTAGATTTAGATCCTCACTTCCCTCCATCGACCACCATTATCCACAACAAGAACAAATATAGCCAACCACAATTGAGTCTTAATCTTTACAGTCACTTTTATTTGAATAAATATAAGTCATCAATGGTGAGGTTCTGCTCACTGTTTTCATGGTCCAAAGTCCTCTCCTTCATTGTTCCTATCTTCTTGTACTTTGGAAGTAGCATGTTCTACAGTAACAAGGCAACATATCTCTGGAGAATGTCTTCGTTCACATGGTATAGGTGTGCATGATACCCAATCCAACAACAAAAATGCATTGAGTACCTCCGATGTTTCAGTTACTGTGCTAGGCACTGGGGATGTACAAACAAAAATGAGATATTGCCAGATCTCAACAAAATATCATTTATAGAAAATATTTAAAATATGCACTCATAAATATGTTTAATTTTATTTATATACTTATTTTTAAATTAGGGATAAAAACAACCATTCCCATAACATAGTATAATAAAATGATTATACATGAAACTGCAAGTCTATTATATATAATTTGCTATTCCTTTTAAATATATAATAAAGCTATCATGAAAATTTATTTTTTTTCCTTCCTTCTTCCCTACCCTAGATATGGCTGCTATTAGATACAAATATCTATCTGTGTCTGTGCGTGTGTGTGTATGTGGACACACATATTCATACACATATACATACATACACACACAATCATTTTATACATACTTCTATTTGAACAGTGACTTAACCTCTTTGGACCTCAGTTTCTTTATTTATAAAATGAAGCAGACTAGAATGTTTAAAAAATATCTTTTGGTGATTTGCTTGAAATGAGAATTTTATTCTGTACTGTTGAGACATCTTTCTCCCACAATTATTTCAATCCGAGTATGGGGACAACATGGTAGAAGGAAAGCTGTTTTCATTTTGTTTCCTAGTTTATTTTTTGGTCTAGACCTTTTGATGCAACAGTGTGGTGACTTCTATGTCTTGGGGGTGGGGGGAAGTCCACATTTCACAATTTTGTGATACATCAGTTAAAGGCTCTTTCAATTTCATACACTATAGCAGGAAGAGGTTGCTTAACTCTCTGTGAAAATTCCTATCTATTAAGTGAAGTATTCTTACAAGCATTTTCCAACTAGTATATTCAGAAGAAGTAAAAGTCAAGGACAGTTTGCTGTATCCCACATGAGTACTAATTATAACTTAACAATATTTCATGCAAGGAGAATTAAGAATAGAGAAGAGAGTTTGCATATATGAGTTTGTAACATTGTACAACTTGTCCATCTCTCTGGTGTTGATGAATATATATTATAAAAGTCTTGGTTAGGGACTATGGGTGAGCTCAAGTCTAAACACAGGGAAGTAAACATACCTATTGTACTTATGATAAAATGTAGGCTACTCATTGGTGGAGACACTCATATTCACTCCCTGACTTCAGTTCTTGGCATGGTGGAAAAAGCATTGAATTTCTAGTTAGAAGACATAGAGTGAGATTGTAGCTCTCCTCCTTAAAACCTATGTGATGTTAGGCAAATCAACTTTCTGTTGGCTTCAATTTTCTCATCTGTAAGTGAAGGGGGTGAATCTTTAACGCCCTTTGCAACTATAAATTTTCTGATCTAAAAAATCTCTTTCAGTTCTAAACAGGCTATAATTATAGTTTAGAAGTTGGCATATTATTTTCTGAGAAAATATTCACTAAATAGGTAGTACTTGTATATATAAGACCAGTCTAAAAAGTCAAAGAAAAAACGAGGTTGATATTTTTAAATTCTTGTCTTTTTAAAGAATTATCAGAATGACAATTGTTGCTGTCTGTAAGAAGGCAAGAAACTTGGAATTCTCTCTTTATATTCCCCCTCTCTTAAAGATCACAGGAGGATAGATCGAGCTAATCACAGCTGACTTCTCTGACTTCATCATTTTAGGTTAGAGATTTTCCTTTAAAATTCGTGATTCCCTTAACAGTCTATTATAAAACTGTCATCCAGGCATTCATTACAAACTTTTTTGAACTTTTAAAATGTGTATGTTCAATTTTCCTATTTCCTCTTTGTAGCTACATAAAAGAGGATTGCCTCGTTATTTTTCTTACTTCTTATAAGATTCAACTTTGCCATCCCCAGGTCTTTTGCCATTTGGAAGAAAAAAAGGATTTGCTTATGAAGCAAGGGTTTCCCCAATTCACTTCTTTCAAGGTTTTAGAGATTTTGATCCTAGCTCCCCTCTGTCCTTTGTCTTTGCAACCTTAAAGCCTCATATTTTTAGACAATCCTCTTATGCCTCAACTACCTCCTCCATGTTTAATAGCCAAACAAAAACAAGGATTTGCATTAAAACATTAAATAAGAATCTGATTTGTCCTGAGCAAGAAGGGTGAGGGGGTTTGCTGTCGTTGTTTGTTTGTTGTTGTTGTTTAACACCATGAAATCCCATAGGGAATCATTGAGACTTCTAAATTGGCCAGGTCTAGCCTTGACAGCAGTGTTCTGAGCTTCAGTAGCCTCAGGGCACCTGTCATGAGAAGTGGGAATCCTTCAGGCTCCATTGGAATTCAGCCACTTTTCAAACCTCTACTCCCTGTCCTGCTGTGAGAACCACTCAGAGACATCAGCCAGTGACGTAGGTATTTCACTCAGGGGGAAAAGTGATACAGGAAGGTTAGAGAGGGCACAGCAGGCCAAAGAGAGCATTCCATATGGGCAAGGATGGAGCAGGAGTATATTGAATAAATGCAGGGCAAGGTCCCAGTGGGGATGAAGAGTTATGGGGAAATTAACCTATTACTATTAGAGGCATCACAATGATATTAATAGATTTATACAGAATTAACAGAATCTCAGAACTACAAGGGATGTCAGAGAGCAGCTCATCTAATGCATAACCTGAAAATGCTATTGTGTGGGATTGTATAACATCTGGGACATCCTGGGTAAAGGATGATCTAACATTTGATAGAGGATCTCCAATGAGGAGAAATCAGCCTTTTCCAAAGACAAGCATTCATCTTATAAACACTTCTAATTGTTAGAAAATTTTCTTGTATCAAACCTAAATTTTCCTCTTTGAAATTTACACATAAGACCGATACCTCATTTATTCAAAACTGTCAGAAAAGAGGTATTCTAATGCAATTTTTTTTTCAATGAACAGAAATCAGAATCTTTCATGACTTAAATTGTTTGTTGTCATGGTTGACATTATTATCATCATTTATTGTTAATGACTGGAATAGCAATAACTCACATTTACATAGTGCTTTAAGATTTAAATAGCAAGAACACTGTAAGGTAAAGAATAAAAGTAGCATTCATTATCTTATCATTCAGATTTTGCAGGTAATGAAAATGAGAACCATAGGAGCAAAGTGACTTGCCCATGGTCACGTTACTGGTCAATGTCTTAACTAGTAAATGAATACAGGTGACTCTAACACATTATCATTTCAAATAAAATTCAAAACCTTTTCTCTACAATCCTACTCCAATCTAATGGAACAATCATTTATTAAGGGCCCATTACACTTGAGACAAACACCTATGTACTTTGGACACAAAGATGGAAAAAAGTCCTGCTTTCATGGTGCTTACCCTCTACTAAGGGAATATAACAGAAAAAAAATAAATTGCATTATTTGAGGAAGAAGAATGGAATATTTATAAATAAGAAGGTATCGATAGTTATAGAAAGATAAAGATAGAGATAATGAGAGATATAGAAAGATAGATAGACACAGTTAAGTAGCTAGATATAGAGAGAGGAGACTGACAGAGAGATAAAGGAGAGATAGATAGATAGATAGATAGATAGATAGATAGATAGATAGATAGATAGATAGATGATAGATAGATAGATAGATAGATGATAGATAGATAGGGAGAGAGAGAAATAGAACTTAGTAAATGCTTACTATGTGCCAGTCACAGAGCTAAGCACTAGAGATGTAAAAATAAGAGAACAAAGTGGTTGCTACTCTCACAGTGCTTACATTTGAAGGAGAAGAAAACAACACATAAAGGGGGAGGTAAAAAAGAGCAAGGTAGCTGGTATGAACATATAGCAGGCCAGAGAGTAAGTAAGGGAAGTAAGCATCATAGCTAGGACTTATAGTTATGGGAAAGCATTCCCATAAGAGATAGAAAATGAAATGAACCCTGAATGAAGTTTGAATTTCTCACTTGTGCATACATGGAGAGAGTGCATAAGGGACTGTCTATACAAAGGCATGGAGGCAAGAAACAGAAGGCCATATCTAGTGAGGAATTAATGCTAGTTTGGTTGAAATGGAGAATGTAGGGAGGGGAGCAATTTGGAACATGTCTGAGTGGACTCCCTCCCCCTTAGTGGAAGGAATGCTTTGTCACTATCTGATGACTCTAAGTGGATCTTAAAGCAGGGCAGAAAGTAGAGGTTGGAAAAGGCTGAATTCCAATGGAGTCTGGAGTTGAAACACAGCTGATTCCTTTTGACAGGCGCCCTCAGGCAGGAACCAGGTTGTGAAGGACTTCAAAAGTGAAACTGAAGTTTATTTCTACCCATGAAGAAATAATGGCGCACTGAAGGGTCTCAATCAAGGGAGGTGACTTGATCAGAATTTGCTCTTTAGGAAAATTTTATGGTGGGTTTGAAAAGGATCAGATGGAATAATGGAGACACATGGGGTAGGGAAACACAATAAAATGTTATTGGAAAAGTCCAGGTGCCTTGGAACTAGTATGGGTGGAAAAGAGGGGGTGCTGGTAGGAAGATCATAAATCCCTTCTTTTCAAACTGAGTACATAATAATGCAGGAGATTTCATGCAAATCACTCTAACTCACTGAAAATCAGTTTTCTCTTTTGAAAAATTGTAGGTTGGATAGATTCAGAGGGGAGACTGAAACATATATATATATATATATATATATATATATATACACACACATATATATATTCCTTTTCCCCCTTAGTTTTATATTTGAAAATGACAAATGCCTAATGATTAAATTTGTTTTACATTTTTATATATACAATATATATTATTTATATATAACAATATAATATGATATATAATAATATAACGACTATATTTTATATAATATAATAATATATTACATACATACATATATATGCATGTATGTTATTTTAGGGGGGGGGGAGGTAAGTGGAGGAAATCAGGGTTAAGTGAATTGCCCAGAATCACACTATATGAATTTCTAAAAAGTTTTGTTTGTCTTGCTTTTTCAATGTGTGGAGTAGGGAAAGGGGGAAGAGGGAAAATTTGGAACTGAAAATAAAATAAAATTGAATTTTAAAAATATGGTTTTGAACTAATAAACCTGAAAGTTGTTTTCCTAAGTACAAATTTCCATATATCTGAAAATTAACATTTTCTGATAACCATTGGTCATAATTACAAATATCAATTATCCTGTATAGTGGTTCTTCACTAAATTTTGAATATGAAGGCTTTATCATAATTATATCTTGTATTTGTAAATGCTTTAAGTTTTACAAAACACTTTACAAGTATTATCTTATTAGATCCTCACAACAACCCTGACAGGTAGGTGCTATTATGATCCCCATTTTAGCAGATGAGAAAACTGAGACAGTCAAACGTTATGTGATTTACCCCCGGTCACTTAGCTAGTAAGTAAATGAGGCTAGATTTTAACTTGGGTCTTCCTGTTTCTAGGTCCCACTACTCCACCTAGATAACAGTGAAATATAAGGGCTGCCATGATCTACTTTGTGCCTTTCTTCTGAGGTTTGGCCAATTGTGTTCAGTGAAAGATTAGTAGAAGTTTGGTTACCAGTTGATATTTACATAATATGCATACATATACACATGTATACCATGTGCATGTTTGATCCCTCTGGTGTAGAGAACTCTTGGAGTGAGAGACAAAGCACCTTCTACAAATGCAGATCAATGGCTGTTCTCCAACATAGTCTCAGCGATTGGCGTGGGAAACTAAGAGGGCAAATGACTTGGATAACATCACACAGCCACCATTTGTTAGAAGGACTTGAATCCCAAATTATTTCTACTGAAACAGGTTATATTATTATTGAATTGTTTATGTAGTTCTTTGAACACAATAAAATTGATTTTTTTTAAGTGAACTCTCATTTTAAGCCTTGGGAGGCCATGAGACATGGCAGAACAGGTGGGGGCTTTGGAATAAGAAACCTGGATTTGTGTTCTAGCTCTTCTACCATTATGACCCTGGGCAGGTCTTTAAGTTCTCTGAGCCTTGATTTCCCCTCGAGCCTGACTAAAGTCCTTATTTTTAACCTCCTCTTTAGTCTCAGCTCTGCCAAGTCTATCTGGACTGCATACTACATCAACTTCCAGATTTCTAGGTGTTGTCAACCCTGTTTGACAAAGCTGCCCGATGTCTCCATCCAGAGAAATTGTATTACCCTGCTCTTAGCTCTGGATGTGGAAACCCTAGACCAGGTGATGTCTAAGATGGATTGAAGGCAATGGTTTTCTCCAGTGAGCTAAAATGAGTGCATTGGAGTGCTGGGGAAGGGGGCATGGTTCCTCTGCAAGACCTCCCTCCTTAAGGTAGCCTCTGTCACCATGCCTCACATGGCCACTGGCACACTAGCACCACACCTATCCCTCCACTGTCCTATCCCCACTTTTCTTTCTTCACACCCCCTGATGTAGCGAGGTCAGAAAGATATGACCACACCAACAGATGGACTGTCTTTCATTCATTACATTTCTCTCACCTGAACTACTTTTAGAATAGGTGAAAAAGTTCATAATTATGGTTCTATTTTAAGATCTGTGTCATGTTATCCATTTTTCTCCCAGGAACTTCCCTCTTCCACAAAGAAAACCTTCAAATCTTCTAGAAGCTTATACATACAAGTTTTCCTGACCATGAATGTGTAAACCTTGGGACAAGATTTCTCAGACAAACTAGCATTAATTCCTTATACACATTTCAAAAAGTTCTCCCTCGGCTTCAAGACAATGACCCTAATCTAGAGAGTACTTCTTTCACTCTTCTGCACATCTCAATGACTTCCACCACTGGAATCTTCCTCTTTTGCCTTTAATCTGTCCTTTGTATTGTGATTATTTTTCCTAAAATTAAACCATTTATCAGATCGTAATGGCCAGTATTACACACCCTACATTTCAGCAAAAATACACATGCTCTCTAACCCCTCTTTTCATTTTGCCACTTTCTCTTCTTCACTCACCATTACTCACCTCATGCTTGGAATTTCCTTCTCTTCTCTATCCCAATCTGTTGAAATCGCTCCTTTCCTTCAAGGCCCAACTCGGGGGCTGTGTAGTATAGGAAGCCTTCATGACATAATTTCACCACCTGAAGGTAATCTCTCCACCCTCAAACTCCCCTTCCTTCTTTGCCTACAGGTCTTCTTTGAATTAAACTTACCATCTCTTTTATCATCATGATTCATGCGTGCCTTTCCCCTTTCTTAGTGTTTCTCTACATTAGATTTTATATTCAACAGTTCATACACTTCAATATGGAAAGGACCTTAGAGGCCCTTAAAAGTAGGGTCTCTTTTTTTAACAAATTTTGAATTTGCAGAGCTTGCTAAATACAACATTTTTCACATGGTTGGCACTTAACAGATGATTGTTGAATTGAATCAAAACCCATGAGAAGTGTTTTTCAAGGCCCAGGAAGCCAAGGAGCCTCTGTCAAAATTAAAGGGGTCAGTGCCTTGACAGAAGCATATGCCTGTTGTCACAAGCCAAGGGGAGCTTAGAGTTCTGCTGGCATCATGGAGCTTTTGTGAGTATAAAGAGTGAAAAGGGAGCTAACATTTGCCATTTATCTGGATTAGTCTGAGGAGACTTCCTGGAGGAGCAGGGATTCAATAAAATCTACTTAACAGTAAAAAAAAAAAATGTTTCCCACCTACTATTATGTTACCTGATAGAGTTACTCCTCATCATTTTTTTATCTGTAAAATGGGTGTAATAATAATTGTTTGACTTGTTGCCTAAGCACCCAGTGAGGAACCAAGCAGAAGGGAAAGTGTTTTCCAGAGTTTAAAGTGCTATGTAGATGTCCTGTGTGTGGTGCTGGGCTGGGACAGCAAATACTTTTTTTTTTTTTTCAAAGATGGGAATGAGAAATATGGGAGGGGATTCCAAATACAAAGTATATTATAAATAAGAGAAATCAAATGATTCTTAGCAATCTTCCTTCACAGTAAGAGTTTGGATTGGCTAGACCTGTTTTTGGAAGAGACTCCAAAGAGCCATCTGTGAGTTCTTCTAGAAGTCCCTCCCAGGATTGCTCCTGAAGGTAGTGGAAGAGATTTTCCTGTTTGGCATGGCAGATAACCTGACGTCCCTGGCACATGGCTTTATCTGTGCTCTTGCTCACACACCTGAAAGCTCAAATAGCTCACAGTTGGAGCTGCCTGCAGTCTCACTTGTGACAACAAAATGGAAAGGTTTGAGCCAAGGCATTTTGAAAAAGACATACGGCCCAACAGATGACGCCTCACGTGGAGAGACCTGAGGGTGAGGGCTGCCTGCCCTCACTAGAGGGTGGATGGGTAGGGGGAGACTGGCAATCAAATCAGAGTCGACTCCATTCCCAGGTACCAGGCACGCCTGCCTTCACAGGGGCCATGCAAGCAGGCAGAGGAGGTGACCACCCTCACAATGTTATTTCATAGTTGCCAGGAGAGAGTCCCACTGCCCCCAACATTCTTTGGACAAATGTGGCATTATGCCTGAAACTTCACTGAGTAGCCTTCTCTCTTTAATTTGAGGCCTGTTAAAATTCAAGTGCCCAGGAGAAGGGGCATTTGTTAAGCTGCCATTAATCATAGGAAGTTACCAGTTTTATAGTGAAAAGAACAGCACAATGAATCAGAAGACATGAGCTCTAATCGTATCCCTACCACTAATTAGATTAGTGACCCTCACCTCTCTGATATTTAGGCCCCTCATAGGACAAACAATGTTCTTTAAGGTACCTTTCAGCCCTTACATTATCTGATTCTGTGATTTAGTCCTTACCACGAAAAAAGAAGCTGAAAACAGATTTTAATAAAGAGGCAATAGCAGGAGGGCAAGGGAATGAGGATAGGACAGGACACATACTATTAGTAACCTAGAATGGGATTTCAGCGAATGAATCAATTCCAAAAGTCTTTATTCACTACTACTTTATTGACTACTATGTGCCTAGTTCTCAGGAAGGAAAGGTTGAAAATTGATGGCTTTTTAGAATGAAATAGACCAAGTGAAGCGGTCACTGTTCTGCCTTCTCCACTGATCCATAAATACAGATCAAACATTTTTAAAATTTACCAAGACTGAATGCATGGGAGAATGGAAAGAACACTGGACTATGAGTCAGGAAACCTGAATTCTAGACTCAGTCTAGCTCTCTCACTTCCTAGCTTTGTGACATGGTCATGTCTATATTTAAGGAGAGTCATTTTAACAGTTTTATGAAGCATGGATTGGAATCTGGAGAGACATGAGGCATGGAGACTAATGAAGAAGTCACTCTATGAGGTGTTGGCTATATGACCAGAGAGAAAGTTACAAAGGGAGAGATGTTCTAGAGGTAAAAACTGCAAGATTTGGAAGCTGATTGAATATGTGGGATGAAGAAGAATGAAGAGTTAAGAACAAAGCTGGGATGGCAAACCTGGAAGAATGCTGGTCCTGGGGGTTGGGGGGTAAAGCCAGTCATGAGCAGCTTTCCTGAGGACTGCTGCTGTGAATAACTTTAAGAATCTAATGGCATAGTATAGAGAACTCTATATTTATTCGGCAATAAACTAAAGCAAAACATTCAAGAAACTAAAGACGGTATTCACAATAAAATAACATAACAACTTATTACTAAGGTGGCCACGTAGTCTTAAACAAAACATGTTATTCAAAAGTCACAATCTCTTCAATCAGTATAGAATACCCAAATCAAGTTTTCTTTCATCTTGACTCCAGGATGGCTTCCAATAATCCTTAAGGGGTAATCATCCTTAAGTCAATCATCCTTTAGGAGTAGTAGATAGTACAACGGCCATTCAGCCCTAAGTCACAGTAAATTACAATAACACCAGTCAGTACTGAGTACCCAGTAAAGTCTCCTTTTATCTTAACTCGAGGTTGACTTCCAAACCCCATGGCTCCTCTTCCATGCTCCCAACTCTGGCCTGAATTCACAGGTAGGCAGCCCTCCACTTCTATTCCATAATTGCATCACAGACCACAGGGAATGCTCCACTCCAAGCTCTTCACAGTTTCTGTTTCTAGGAAAGCAAAGCTCAACAGGGCCGCAACAATATTCATACACATTGCTGGCACTATCATTTCAATTCACTTTCTGTCTGAGAAATCAACACAAATCAACAGAGTGTTTCTTTCTGACAAAGTAACACAATTAAACAGACAGAATGCTTCTATCTGACAAAGTAACACAATTCAACAGAGTGCTTCTGTCTGACAAAATAGTACAAATCAACAGAGTGATTCTGTATGACAAAGTAACACCGACACAGAACAACAGATAGAACAACAGACAGAGTGCCAAAACCATAAGCATTCTTTCTCTCAGTTCTGCTTGGTCCCAGCTCATGATTGAGCTTTTATCTGCTCTGCTCCTCCCTGTTCCACCCTTCCTGTCAATCTCTTTTGGCAAGCTCCTCCCACCGTGGACTCCATGTGATGCCATTAGGCCTATTAAGGGCAGGGAATGTTTCCAAACTACTCCTTTAGGCCTATTAAGCAACACAGTGTATACTGTTTCCAACAAAAATTTGACACAATCAAAGGCAAGGTTCAAAGACACTTGAGTAGCTGAAACAAGGAGCAAAATACTACTTTGCTTGCCATTGGCGGGAGGAGGGGAGCATGGAATGGACAGAATAGGAACATTCAAGATCACACAGAGCAAGTATCATCGCATTTTATGAGGGGCCCTTTAAATACTTTAAGACTGCTTTGGTCCATACCACACCATGTTCTTCTCTTGTTGAGACTAAGTAATCTGATCATTGTATGGTTTGCTCTCTAGTCCTATCATCTACTGGATGCGCTCTGGTTTATCAATCCCAGCATTTTACAGATGAAGAAACTCAGGCCCATTAAGTATTAGTAACCTGACCAACATCCCACAATCAGGAAATGAATTGGCTAGGAAGACAATCCAGGTCTCTTGAATTGTAGACCAAAAATCCATTGACTTTAAGAGACTAACCCTGCATTTGTGGACAGCAATCTAGGCACTCTCTAAACTTGAGTTCTTACTTCTAGCTTTCAGGACTGATGTAAATATGGATAGAAAGAGAGAGGAAGAAACAGAAGAAGGGATAGAGGGAGGAAGAAAGAGAGTAAAGGAGGGAGGGAGGGAGAAAGGAAGTAAGCATTTATTAAGCACCTACTATATGCCAGGCCCTGAGCTAAGTGCTTTGTAAATATTATCTCATTTGATCCTCACAACTCTGGAAACTAAGTGCTATTATTATTACCCCCATTTTACAGATGAGGAAACAGGCACACAGTGGTTGACTGACTTCCCAGGATCAAACAACTAGTAGGTATCCAAGGTTGGATTTAAACTTAGATCTTCCTGATTCAAGGTCCTGTGCTGTATCCACTATACCATTGAGTTGCCTTGGGACCTTGAGCAGCTCCCTCCACTTCTCTTGGGCTTTGGTTGTCTTCTCCTGCCCTGTAAAATTAGAAGTTTTAGTCTCTCTAGTCCCTTCCAACTCCAAACCAATGAACCCTCCCCTGGAGCCTAAAGAAGGGATTATACAGTCTGATGAAAGATCCTATATAGTGATTTGATAGCTTTTCCTAGTCACCCAAACTCAGGGCTGCACTGACAAGCAGTTCAGCTTACCACTTTTTCCCCTTCCACCCTGCAGGCTTCTGAGATCTGCCATCAGTGGGTCAACCCTTCTCATCTCAAACTCTGTGCTAGGCACAAACACTCCACTCCAGGCTGTTGCCAAATATACCCGCCTCCCTAAGTTAAGCAGGACCCAGGCATGTGTGGCCCTGGCACATATTCTCTTGCAGCTGTCAGTGGGAACAGCTCTGCCTTCTCCACAGCTGGTGACAAGCATTAAGTTGACAAGACCCTTCTGTTCACTAAACTTGACTTTACCTTGACACCTAAATTATCCATCAAGAATTGCATTTTTTAATGAGAGTAGCTTGATGTTTCATTGTTCTTAAAGGTGCATAGTTACCGGGCCAAAGTGAGTGGGGGGTGGAGAGGTGGGTGGCAGGGGGAGATAGCATACTCTGCTGAAATCATAGCACACTTTACTTGAAAAGCTTTCCCTGTGGATGGCATGATCATCTCTTGCTGACAAGAAGCCGTCCCTGGGGTTAGTTTTTCCTTTGTCTTTGTCCTGTATCTCCAAATCTGGTCTCCTGCTGGCTCTCCACTTGAATATAAATCAAATTCATGGTCTGCTCATTCACTTTTTAGTTGTTGTCAATATCTACACTTAGAAATGAAAACAGACACCCCACCAATTCCAAATCCCCCAGAGCAGATGCAATATCCTCAAAGTGAGAGCCGGGTGCCACCTTCCTTTCCCTGTATTCTCATAAATACTGCTGGCTGTCAAATACCACAGGTCCTTCCTGGGGGTGTTAAAGAAGCAACATTTTTAGAGCTAAAACAGATTTTAAAGGACATTTACTAAATCCCCACATTTTCCTGATGATTCAACTTGAGGGCAAGGGATATGAAATGAATATTTTTCAGAATCTCACAAGTTAGCAGTAAAAGTTAGGATAGGAACACAAGTTTCCTAATTACTCATCTCCTCACCCTATATTTCTTGTGGTATAATCATTATTATTTCAAGACCAATCTTAATCTTGTTTCCAGCTTGCCATTCTCTAGGGTTTTGTGATAGGAACATGAGAAGCTAGAAGTAACTATGAAAGACAGACATTTTAAATCAGTTACTCAAATACATATGATGTTGACCTTGCCACAGTAGGCAGATGTTATTTCTTCTCAATGGAATCAGTCACATTCAGCCATAGTATTGCCAGTGGGTGGAGCATTGAAAAAAATCAAACTCTACTTCCCAATCTGGAGACCTGGGCCATCACTCATGGTTATGGAGAGATAGTGGAAATGGTTAAAAAAAAGGTGCTTGGGCTAAGGGGAAGTGATTTGGCTAGAAGTTATTTGCTTTTCCTCCATTTGGGTATTTCTTGGATAGGAGGATGGGAACAGACTTTTGGGGAGCTGTCACATCACTGACAGGTATAAAGTGGGATTCTTGTCAGAGTGAAAATATAACTGATAGGACTGATCTGTCAGAGGCTAAAAGATGGACACAGTCAAGTCAAAGTATTTCTGCTTGCCTGTTGGCTTATGCAAAGAACTCCAAGATTCTCTTTCTTTTCATTCTAAGCCAAAGTGACAATCTGTGATTATTTCAGTATGGATATTTGTCCCACCCAGGAAATCATAACGCTTCCCCATGTTAATAGATAGTTCAGCAAATGCTATAACCAAAACAGAGTAAAATAAATAAATGAATCATTCTGTGCTAGTAAACCTTCTAGTAGTGATAATATATATTCTCATCCCTACTGAATATTAAACTTGTTAAGGATAAAAATGATATTTTATATCTTATGAATCTTCATATGCTCAGTGGCTAACAAAACATATGGCAGTTTCTTCTCTATAAAATTACACGGTTAGACTAGATTGGAAGGGAATAATTATATAGCCCCTACTATGTGCCAGGGACTGTGTTATGCACTTTTGATGGCTATTTTCTCATTTGATCTTTACAACAACCTTTTGAGGGAGGTGCTGTCATTATGCCCATTTTATGGTTGAGGAAACTGAGATAACCAGGGGTTAAGAGATTTGCCTGGCATTATACAATTAATAAGTGTCTAAGGATTTATTTAAACAAAGGTCTTCCTGACTTAACTTCAGGCCCAGTGTTCTATTGTCTGCTCCACTAGCTACCTCACTGAGCCACTGGCTGCCTTGACTAAATGGTATCTTAACTCCCTTCCAGCAATTCAATAAATATTTCATGAAATAAATAAATAAATAAATGAATGAATGAGTGAATGGAGTGAATCTCATCTCTACTATAGCTTTTTTCTTGTTCTCCTCTGGACTTTTTCCAAGTTTACTCTATCTGACCTAACTAATTGATCATCCAAACAAGCACTTTTTGAAAATAAAAAGCCCCTAATACAAGTCATTTACAACTTAAATACATGGGTTCTTAACCTGAGGTCTATGAACTTGTGTTAATATTTTTATAAATATCTTTCAATATAATTGGCTTCTTTGATAATTCCATACACTTAAGTTTATGCATTTAAAAACATGATTCTGAGAAGGGATCCATAGACTTCAACAAAGTTGATGACACAGAAAAAGGCTAAGAATCCTTGCCTTAATGTGAATTTATGTTAGTATTCCCTCTTTTGGGAGTATTTAAACACTAAGCCATATCTCTCATTAAAGAATTAAGATCTTTAACTCTGGCTAACAGGATTTCAGGTGTCATTAGGATAGTGTAGACCAGGGGTGGGGAACCTGCAGCCTCAAGTCCACATGTGACCTTCTAAGTCCTCGGGTGTCGCTTTTGACAGTCCAAGTTTTACAGAACAAATCCTTTAATCAAGTGGATTTGTTCTGTGAAGTTTGGATTCAGTCAAAGGGCTGCACTTGAGGACCTAGACATCCACATGTGGCCTTGAGGTCCCAGGTTCCCCAACCCTGGTGTAAACTGTAGATGATGATGGGAAGGAAGAAAAGGTATCCTCTTCAGGCTTCCTTGAGAACTCCAGTTCCCCCTTACCTGCCCCTTTCCAACCTCCTTCAACATTTAACCACACATTTTAATGATAAATTAGTTTATTGGAAAGACCTAGAAAAACCAGTGAGTATACTCTGCTCACCCCCTCCCCACAACCTCAATAGATGGTCATTATGATTTGATATAACCAAAAATATTTATCAACTAGTGATTAGCCAAACTTTCCTACTTAGGTAGACTGATGATAGATATGTTGTGTTCTTAGTCTTGCATTCAAAGCTTTTCCAGCTTGGTAATATTTTCAAGAGTTCAAGTTGTACTTGTGTTTTGAGAATATAGGGTTACATTTGCACCTCACTACAGTGAGGCATTACAGAGACTGTAATAGAGGCTTTAATTCTATAGTGTGCTGTGCTGTTGCTTCCTGACTATTCCAGAGATTTTGTCTTGTTTCCTCAATGATACTGTCAGTTCTTGAGAACAGAACCATTTCTTATGCTTTTCTGTCTCCCACAGAACAGGCAGCAGAGTACTGACCCCAGAGGAGGTATTCAAAGAGTGCTTGTTTGAATGATTAGTTAGTTAGGTCACATAGAACTTGGAGAAAGTCCAGAGGAAAATAAGAAAGAAATGGGAAGTAACATAAAGAAAAAGAGACAAAAGGAAAAGAAAGTAGACCCTAAGAATGCCCCAAATAATGATTGGGGAATTTACTGTTTGGAAATGGACCTGCTCAGGTGATAAATAAGGCATATAAGTAGTAAGATGAATGAGAAGTGTGAGGAGAAGCATCAGTGAAGACTCAAATGTGGGATGGGACTGAGCCTTGAATGTGACGAAGAGATGAGATGGGGAAGTAACTATACCAATCCTGGATGAAACATGAGCTATGTGTTATATAGAGATAGTGAAGCAGATGGCTAAAAAAAAAAAATAAAAGTGCAACCTTAGGAAACACACAAAGAGTTAACAAAGGGAACAGTTATCCACTGGGTCAAAGAGGAAAGTTCTGGATGGTAGGGATGCTTAAAGTCCCACTGGAAGGTGGAATGCAGGCCAGATCCATTTACAAAGCTGGTTCACACACAGGTCAGCTGAAATGGAAGCGAGGGACCCAGAATTTCACTTTAGTGACTTAAAAGGCAAAACACAATCAATGAAGAAAGCGGGGTGGGGGTGGAGTGTTGAAGGAAAAGTTTTCTGGTAAATGAAAATTTCCCTGCAGATTTACAGGAAAATCTTTTTTTTTTTTTCAGGAATGTTGCAAAAGTGAGTTGGGAGAAAAAAGGCACAGAAACAGCACAAACACACTCATACACACAGATATATGCGTGTACATTCAGATTTATAAGTATATATGCATATATATACACATATGTATATTGTGTGTATATATAGAGAGAGAAGAAAAGAGAGGGAGAGAGTCACATACATATACAAATATATACATTTCTTGTTCTTCAGTCATGTCACTTGTGTCTGATTCTTCATGGCCCCATTCAAGATTTTCTTGGCAAAAATACTGGAGCAATTTGCCATTTCCTTCTCCAGTTCATTTTACAGATGAAGAAGCTGAGGCAAACAGGGATAAGTGACTGATCCAAGATCACACAGCTAGTTAGTGTCTGAGGTCAGATTTGAACTCAGGAAAAAAAGTCTTCTTGACTCCAGACTCAGTGCTCTATCCACTGCCCCATCTAGCTGCCCCAATACATTTGTATTCACACATGTATGTGTGTGCTTGTACATACATGCATATGCACATTCACACATGTGCATACATTTGTGTGCATATATTTGTATGTGTTCACACATATGCATAGATGTGTATTTAATGAGTCTACAATCTAAATCTATAGTTTTAGAAGCTATATGTGCACACAAATATGTATGTACATATGCATATGTACATGCATGTGTATATGTATATATTTCTATACACGTATAATTTTGAGAAGTCTACAGTTTAAGTAGTTTAAAGAGCATATGCATATGTACATGTATATGTGTATATGTATGTATGTATGCATGTATATAATTTTATTGGGTTCTGTAGTCTTCTTAAACATTATATATATAACATATCATATATGCATATTGCATTTTTAATGTATTTTTGCTTAATGGGAGGGTCTTTCCCACTTATTAATAGACCCATGTGACCTGCTTAAGTTACATAGAAGTCTGAGTCACATGAGTCTGGGGTGGGCGGGGCTTGCCAAGCTAGTGGAGCAGGAAGGGAGGAACAGGAAGAACTATACCTGGAGAACAGAGGAAAGAGGAAGTTGGTCAGAGCAGTTAGAGCTGAAGGAGAGAGAGGAAGCAGGCAGAGAGCTGTGAGTGTTTGTTTGTGGGAAGCCCCTAGCAGAGGGAAGGCTTGGAGATGTCGGTGACCCCTGCATTTTTGTTATGTATAGATTTCTTTGTTGCTGTAATGGATTTGGCTTTCTGGTGTTGGATACAACTTTCTGGTGTTTGAATAAATGTTTGGTTCTGTCCTCCATGTGGAGAGTCTGTTATATTCTGTGATTCAGAATTACATAGGCATCTTCATAGCGGCCACAGGCACTGTGAATATCGTGTTGGCTCTACACATATGTAGACATATTTGCACACACATATGTACACGTGTTATGTGTATACATATACCTATATCTACACATACACATACATATATGTGCATACATATTTGAGGAGTCTATAGAAGGCAAGAAAATTTCAACTTAGGGAAGAAATCCTTTCTACCATCTCACAAGTATCACATGCTAAATTTACACATGGCTGGCCTCTCAAACAAGATGAAAGTAACTTAATTTGTCATGTTCAGGATTGTAAAGTGACTACTCCAGAAGCTACATAGGCTGCCTCAGATAAAGGTCATACTGAAGCTTCGTGTTGGAGCTGGGTTTTTAGAAAAGGGACACAATGATCTATGCACAGGTGAGAGGTGGGCTGCCCTCCTCCATAAAATATAGTGAAGGTAAGCCATTGCTTAACTCACCTTTTGCTTCATCATAAGTTGCCCAAACATTTGCTAGGATCCAGAACTTTCCTCAAGCTGCCTACTTCATTCCAGGGTTTGAAAACCTATTACTCATGTGCCATGAAATTGGATGGAAGACAGTTCTAAGTAACAAGCACAAAGGTAGCTTCCAATGTGATGTAAGCTCCATGAAGGAACAGAGTGTGTTTTATGTTTGTCTTGATGTTCCCCAAAACTCCAGATAGTCATTAAGGATATTTAAGTGCCTACTATGTGCCAGGCTTAAGACACATAGTAAGCACAAAATATGCTAAGTCCTAGGGATACAAAGAAAGTCAAAAGACATTCTCTGTCCTTCTAGAGCTCACAGTCTAATAGAGGTGACAACATGATTCTATATAAACAAGCTATTTAGGGGATAGATAGGAAATAATCAACACAGAGAATGTACTAGAATTAAGAAATTTAGTAAATTTTTATTGCAGAAGATAAGAGTTTATCTAGTACTTGAAGTTAGGGAAACCAGGAGTCAGAAAAGAGGAGAGAGAATGTTCACGTCATGGAAGACAGGTAGTGATAATGCCTGGAGTCAGGAGATTATTTCCCTCATCATTGTCCACCCAATACCCAGCAATATTACCTATATTTTGTGAGGACTTATCTGCATCTTCCAGATCTTTTTATTTTTTGTTAATGTTGTTCAGTCACATCTATCTCTCTATAATTCCTTTTGAGGTCTTCATGACATAGGTATTAGAGTGGTTTGCCATTTCCTTCTCCAGATCTTTTTACAGATGAGGAAATAAAGGCAGACAGGGTTAAGTAATTTGCCCAGGGTCACACTACAAGTAAGTGGCTGAGGCCAGAATTGAACACAGAAAGATGAGTCTTCCTAACTCCAGGCCCAGCACTCTATGCACTGGGCCACTTAGCTGCCGTTTCTTTATCTTTACCAGATAGATACTAAAATAAGAAAACGTCTGGAAGAGGTGGGGAAGGGAGGGCAGGCCCAAATTCATTTCTTTGGGGAGGTGTGAAAATAATAGCTATCAAGAGCAAAAAAAGCAATAGATTGGCTTCCTAGTTCAAAAATGTTGCCCATTCTCCCTTCAGAAATTTCTTCATTGCATCTGTAGGCACTGTGATTCTTGATATTTCATAGATGTAGAGAGTAATTGAACTACGGAGCAAATGAGCTGTCCAAATGGGATGAAATGTCCTATTTATCCTCAGAATTTCAGACTGAGAGATGATCTCAGAGGATAAGTTCAACCCATCTCATAAGAATTCTTTTTAAAGTATCTCTAAGACATGGTCATTCACCCTTCACAAGAAGAACTCAAGTAATGAAGAATCCACAGTCAGCTAGTTCTACTTTGGGGGGGTGTGATAGTAATGGCAATTAAAGATTCCCCTGTATTGGCTTGGTTTTCAAATTGATTGTGTTAAAACCCAGAGTTTGTTAATCCCACCTGTGGGATGGGCTTGTTGATGTGAAAAGAAAGTCCTGAA
>NW_027185712.1:12127824-12131964 GCF_028583685.1 Petaurus breviceps papuanus | reverse complement strand
TATGTTTACAGAAATCCTGGGAGAGGGCTTTGCTAATGTGTTCAGGGGTTCTAGGACTGTTCTACAGACAGAGGATAAATTCATGAAGGGACTGGCAATGTATCTTGTGGCTTTGCTAAGCCTTGTCTCCCCAGGAACTAAGATTGCTGAGAACTTGCCTCGTGTCAAGATGAAGAAAAGACCTCCATTTGGGTATTAAGTGCTGTGTTTAAACTTGATGTAACTCTGGGGTAGATTCAATTGTGATCCAGGGGTGGGGAACTTTTGACCTTATGTTTGGAAACTAATCTCCATTTGAGAAGAGGGGCTTTGTGGTGGACTTAATTAAGGTATAGCCTAGGGGTGGAGAAGTATTTAGAACAGAGACTTTGTAATTGATTGAATGATTGGAAGGTCCTGGGGTGGGGTAGTACTTGGAGATTATTTAATCACACTTAGTAAATGCTGTATTTTGAATGATGTCATGTTTCGATCTTCTCTGTTCTTGGTTTGTCACTGAATAAAATAGAGAGCACCTATGCTGGTATTTTGAACCTGGGAAGTTGCCTTCTTTTGGCATTACTTTACGGGGGGGGGGGGGGGGGAATCAAATCTAATTGGAATTTGTTCATTTGCAGACAAAATCTGTCTTTTTTCGAAATCCATCCTTTGATCCTTTATTTACCCTCTGGGGCCTAGAAAAAACAAGTCTAAGCCTTCTTCCATATGATAAGTTCTAATACTCTCTAATACAGCTATCCAGATTTCTCTTTTCCACTACATTGCTGGTTATATTGGTTAGGACAGAGGTTAGGAATGAGTAGAAAGTGAGGTGATATAGTGGACCTGAATTCAAATTGTCCCAAGGATGCTTAGTATCTGTTTATCCTAGGACAACTCCCTTGAGTGCCTTAGTTCTGAGTTTCTTCATCTATTTAACAAGGGAGTTCAATTAGACAGTCTATTAGGTCCCTTCCAAGTCTAGATCTATGATTTTATGAGCCTCGCGGGCAATGTCTCCCCCCCAACTATTAGTAGGAGTTCTGAACAGTAACATTCAGAATTTTAAGGAAATGGAAAAGGAAGGTGGGGTGTGGTAGGGGGAAGAAAACCATATTTTTAGCCCAGGTTTGATCTTCCTGAGCAGAAATTGGGCAGCAACTTTAAAAGTGCAAATCCAGTCTCCAGACTATAAATACATAATTGCTAGTGATGAAATGCTGTTGAAAGGTTGTTGTGTAAAAGGGAGGAGGGGAAAGCAATATGTTACAGAGAACATTCTCTGAGTTAGCTTGGCATATTCACTTTTCAAAAAAGTTACAGCCATTCAACAGAGGAAAATATTCTGGAATTAAACAAGGAGGAGATTTCATTATTTTTCCAGGAATAATGTATCAAGGAATGGGGTAAAGTTCTAATTTAACATGGAATCCTATCATGTTAACCAGAGGGGCTGGATCCAGCAATAGAATTTGTCTTATTAACATTTCCCTAATTTTAAATAATAGCTCTTAGAGTCACCATGCCCTTTAAACCTGTAATGGGAACACATTTCTCCCCCCGAGTTAGGACTCTTGACCATCTAGATATTTTGTCTTCCTGTCACAATGGGACAAGATTCCTAGTTTCCCTGTCCTCCCTCAGACCAGCTTTCTAGCTTCCTATTTATCAGTGGACAGAGCAATGAACTAAAGCCCACTCTTCACTTACCACAGTGAAATTACAGCTTGGGAAACAAAAACTTTAATTAACTCAGTTCACCTGGTAACAGAAAAAGTGTAGTACAACCACATTTAAAAATGAAAGAAAGAGATATTGTTGAGATGGGAAAAGTGAGAGAGAAGGGAGAAAATGGAAGAGAGAAAAAAAGAGAGGAATTGAAAGGGGTGAGGAGAGCACCAATGGGGAGGGTAGAAAAGACATAAAGAGAAAAAAGAAAGAAGAAATAGAGAGAAAAAGGCAGTCAAGGAAGGACAAAGCAACAATGGTGAAAAAGAAGAAATGGAGAGAAAGACAGACAGAAACAGAGAATAAGAGAAAAGAAAGAGACTTTTTAGTAACAAGAAAAGGCATAAATTCTTACACATCCCATGCTTTTATCATTCTAAGTATTACTGCTAGATATCACTATCAATCATTCCCCAGTAGCAATTCCCCATTGGGCATCCATTTACCACTAACTGTTCCACTCTCATTCCTTCCTACTTTATAGAAACACTCAGGGCAAGAGGCCTTTCTCAGTTTTCCTTTCTATATTTCCTTAGCCTCGACTTCAAACAACATATATAAACAAATCCAGAAATAAACAGTTATTAATCGCCTATTGTGTACAGGGAATTATGGTACATGTTGAGAAGTATTATTAAGAATTTAAAGAACACATGGCTTCTTGCCTTCATGAAGGTGACAAACACAAGTAGCTATAGAATACAATGTTGTAAGTGTAAAAAATACTGAAGAAAGGTGAAATCAATTTCTGTGTGAACTTAGGAGGAGGGCATCTAATTTGGGGGTGGGGGTAAAGGAAGACATTAATTTGGGATTAAAGAATAGGTAAAATTGAAACAGGTGAAGAAAGAAAACTTTCCTTATCTAAGGAACAATTATCAGCTGAAGCCTCATTTGGAAGAGTGGTGGATGTGTTAGGATGTGACAAAGAATAAAATGTCACTTTGAAGCATAAATGGTAGTGAGGGAAATAAAATGAAGCAAAGGTGATAAGGTAGTATAGAATCAGGTGGCAGAGAGCCTTGACTGACAGGCAAAGGTATTGGCATTTTAAGCTATGAGTTTGCCGACCAGAAGAGGGATGTGATCAGATCCGTCTGTCCAGTCCTCATAAGACATTTCCTTGACTCAGTGTCCCTATAATAACAATTCTTAATATCTCAATGCAAGGGTCTTTAAAATTAGATGTATAAGTTCTCATTTTTGCCTCATCCTCTCACCTAGTGCCATATCCATGATCGTTATGAAATAACAATGTGCAAAATGAACCAAATTATCTCCCTTTGCGCCAAGAAGGATACTGTGAATATTCTACTTGCCTCCTTTTTAAATTTATTTTTACAATTATTTGTCATCTCTCTTTCCCACTGCATCCTCCCCCAAATTGAACAATAAGAAAAGAAAAACAAAACCCACATAACAAATATTTGCAATGCAGCAAAACAAACTCCCCTATAGGCCATGCCCCCAAATTCATGTTTCTCTGCATTTGAAGTTCATTGCTTCTCTGGCAAGAGGTGGTAAACAGAAAGCTTCCTCTTCAGGCATCTGAGTTTGTAGCTTATCATTACATTTATGAGAATTCCAAAGTCTTTCCAAGTTGTTCTGTCTTTACAATGTTATCACCACATAAATTGTTCTCCTAGTTCTGCTGACTTCACTGCGTATCAGTTCATAGATGTTTTACCATTTTCCTCTGTAACTGTACATTTCATCATTTCCCTTAATACAATAAACTCCCATTCCTTCCCCTTACTGTAATTTGTTAGTTACTATGAAATAGGTACCCTGCTAGTTTTCAATTTGGAGTTACTTGAAAAAAGATGCTATAAATATTTCACATATATGTGTTTGTGTGTGTGTGTGTGTGGATGTATGTGTGTATGTATCCCATTGCCCTTGCTTTGACCTCTTTGGAAAATGTCACTTTCTTCAGGGAAAATGGAAGAAAACCCTAGATAGGATATAGACTTCTAAGTGGTTCACCAAGAATACATGGCTGGGGGAGACCGTTGGAATATGGAATACCATCCCCATGTTAGAAATCAACAACAGAGTGGGAAGACCTGCCTGAAATCTGTGGACAAGGCATGAAACAAGTCTTCATTGAGTTCGAGGTTGTTATGGACCCCCTCTTCTGGAAGGTGCTGTGTCAAATAAAAGAAAAGAAAGGACATGCTCCTCTTAAGATAAAGAGTACACAACTCAAATGGTAAGTGTCATGGCAATTCAAAGAAAGTTTATATCAGGGATTTGTTGGTTTCTGTTTTAATCAGGAGAAAAATCTATTATTATGTGTTTCCATTTGGGTGAAACCATTTAGGTCCTTATGTCTAGTAGTCATTTTCTGTTTATTAATTAATGAATTAATTCATTGATCTATCTATCTATCTATCTATCTATCTATCTATCTATCTATCTATCTATCTATCT
>NW_027185712.1:12119670-12127814 GCF_028583685.1 Petaurus breviceps papuanus | reverse complement strand
TCTATCTATCTATCTATCTATCTATCTATCTATCTATCTATCTATCTGTCTAACATTTCCCTGAATCATCCAGTTCACCACCTACAGTCTTGTTTCAGCCTAGAGATAACAGATAGACCTGAGCATCACAGACATTTCCCCATTTGTGTTTCAGAGTCCCAAGCTGAGCTGCTGGCATCAGTGCAAGAGCCTGGGGCTTTCTTTGTTAATATGAAATGTGTGCTGTGTGCTGGAGAACTATTAAGGGGTTTCAACTTTAATTAAAAACTTTACTGTATTAAACATGAAAATGTAACTTTAAAGGGGAGAGATAGTTTGAATTTTCAGATTTTCAAAACTATTTCCTCAATGATGACAAAAAAAATGACCACCTACACATAAGCCATTGTTATATCTGGGTTGTTGGAAATTGGAGGATGGGAGTCTCCACTCTGTAGATCTATCATGCCCTAGTTCTTCATGCTGAAGACTCACTCCAGCCCTGGAATTCACAATATCGGAAAGAACCTCCACTTCTGTGCATTCTCTCTCTAGGAGGATGTTAGAACCTCCCAGAACAGCCATTTATGAAGGGACCTCCGATCAGCCATGTCTCATTGCTCTCCAGGCTGCACCAGTTTCTCTAACATTACCCATTATTCCCATAGTTTCCTGTGTCTTCACCTATTCCACTGTAAGCACATTGATGACAGGGACTGTCTTTCTTTCCACTTACATTTGCATTCTCAGCTTTTAGTGCTGTTGTTGTTCAGTTATGGTCAACTCTTCATGACCCCATTTTGGATTTTCTTCACAAAGATGATGGAGTGATTTGCCATTTACTTCTACAGGATCATTTTATGGATGAAGAAACTGAGTCAGAGTTAATTGAATTGTCCAGGGTCAAACAGAAAGTGTCTGAGGCCAGATTTGAACACAGGAAGATGAGTCTTCCTGACTCCAGGCCCAGCACTGTAGCCACTGAGCAACCTAGTTGCTCCTTTAACACAATACCTGGTACATAATAAAGATTTAATAAATGCTTGTTGACGACTGGGTAGAGGAGAGATCAATCATTCAGCTTTAATGAATACTCATGGTCTTGGCTCTATGCTACATGTTGTCAGAGATATAAAAAAAAAAGTACCTGTCCTCCAGAACTTACTGGTCTGTATTTAGATAGAAAAATACAGTATAGTGAAAACAGCACCAGATTTAGAATCAGGAGATCTGAATTTCAGTTCTGCCTGTAGCTCTTAATGTTTGTATTAGTGCAGAAAAACATCACTTACTTCTCTTAGCTTCAGTGTCCAGGTCTACACAAAGGGTTGATAACAATATTTAACACTGTGTGATAAAATTATGAGGAAAGCACTTTGTAAAACTTGAAGGACTATTGTCGGCTGAGCAGAAATGACTTCTATGCTAAACTGAGTAATAGGGACCCTAAGAGCTAAAGCAGGGCTGGGGAACCTGAGGCCTCAAGCTCACCTCGAGGATGCAAGTTCCCCACCCCTGAGCTATAGGATTTTATAAAAGAGATGTCAGTTTTAACCATCAGGGACAACAAACATCTTGAAAGATGTATGATAAATTCAGTTTGGCCAAAATTAATCAGATTCAGTTCAATAAATAACTCTCTACCATGTGCATGAAAGGTGGACATCTAGCTATTGCTTTCATTCACTCACACATTCATTCAGTAAACATTTATTAAGCACTTATATGCTGGGGACTGTGCTATTAGATATTAAGAGATACTCATATAAATGGATATATGATCTCATCAATTTGGAAGTTCCCTCCAATGATGAGATTGAAATTCATCTGTGTTTCTTCATTCCTTGGCACTCTTATTCATGTCCTCCCTTAAGTTAACTTATGAGTCCTCTCCATATCCTGGAGATCTTCCTCAATTTTTCCTGATGTTAAGATGGCACTGGTGGAAATAGAAGATGGAGATAGGCTGTTTCCTCATATTTAAAAATGGCCTCAGTAATAAACGAAGTACCTATCCTACTGGGTTGTTCTGACACAGACTCAAATGGACCTGAGCTCTCATCTATCTGGATGCTCCCTCTGGTGATGGAGATGTCTGTCCACACCTGTGTTTGTGTAATGAAATGCCAAGGAAAGGCAACTTCCCAAGGTTCAAAATACCAGCATAGGTGCTCTCCATTTTATTCAGTCACAAAGTTAGAACAGAGAAGGTCAAAACATGACATCATTCAAAATACAGCATTTACTAAGTGTGATTAAATAATCTCCAAGTACTACCCCACCCCAGGACCTTCCAATCATTCAATCAATTACAAAGTCCCCATTCTAAATACTACTCCACCCCTAGGCTGTACTTCATTTAGTCTACCACAAAGCCCCTCTTCTCAAATGGAGATTAGTTTCCAAACATAAGTAAAGTACATTCATTTGTTCAACCATGGAACACAAAAAGGTCAAAAGTTCTCCACCCCTGGATCACAACTGAATCTACCCCAGAGTTACAGCAAGTTTAAGCACAGCACTTAATACCCATATGGAGGTCTTTTCTTCATCTTGACAGGAGGCAAGTTCTCAGCAATCTTAGTTCCTGGGGAGACAAGACTTAGCAAGGCCACAAGATACATTGCCAGTCCCTTCATTAATTCATCCTCTGTCTGTAGAACTGTCCTAGAACCCCTGAAAACATTAGCAAAACCCTCTCCCAGGATTTCTGTAAACATACAATGAGAAAATCCTTCTTCAGGGCTTCTGAACCAACAGAAAGGTTCCCAGACCCCTGCAACAACAGCACTGTCCTTCACCAGTGGACAGTATTCACTCTGTCTGCAGGACAGTCTCCAGACCCCTGCAACAACAGCACTGTCCTTCACCAGTGGACAGTATTCACTCTCTGTCTGCAGGACAGTCTCAGGAGCTCTTAGCCAACAGCCAGGTTCCAGGACTTCTTCAACAAAAGGACTGTCTTTCACCAGTGGACAAATCTGGCAAAACAACATCAAAACAGACAGACAAAGTACCAGCAAAACAGCCATGTCTCCTCAGTCCTTGGCAGCTCTGGGGACAGGTCTCAAAAGTCCAGGGCAATTCAAAGTGGCCCCCAGCAATTCTCTCAGTCTCTCTCTCTGCCTCCACCAGATGCTGCTTCCAAAAAGTTCTTCTGCCTCTCTCTTGTCTCTCCAAATCTATGTCACCAGCTCCTCCCAGTTCAGGACTTTCTTTTCACATCAACAAGCCCATCCCACAGGTGGGATTAACAAGCTCTGGGTTTTAACACAATCAATTTGAAAACCAAGCCAATACAGGGGAATCTTTATATTCCATTACTATCACAGTTTGGAACTCTTGTTAATGTCCTTCCATAAACTGACTCCACTGACTCTATTAAACATTATGAAAGCCTTCCTCATTTCCTAAGAGCAAAAATTTTTGCCCTATGTATTCTATGCTCTTTGTCATCCTCTCAGAGTTTAATGCAAATTTAGATGGAGCGTCATTGTTCAAAAAACACATTATGTTTGCTTGATGGACAAGAAAGGATCCAGATTTTTCTTTATACATCTATTCTCTGGTACACTCCCCACCATTTATAGATATAAGTGAAATTCAAACAGAGGTATGGAAAGGGTTATGAAAGACCACTCTCAAAAATTCCTTAAACTTTCACCATACCTCTTAGAGTTGTTTGAATCTAACATGGCCCTTCCCTAAACTTGTATTATTCAGGTCTACTCTGTCCCTGTACTTGGAAAAATATATGCTTAGATAGCAAGTCTTAAGGAAGGGAAAAAAGGGTGTTATAAAGTTCTTGTAGATTAATGATATAAACACAAAAGAAAGTAAAATATGAATCTTCGACCAATGGTCTAGACCATACTAATACTAAACCAGACTGCAGGGGTAAGAGTGTGGGTGGGAACTGATAAAAGAGGGAATTGCCTACAGTTGCTTAAAAATAAACTTGTTATGAAAAACTAGAAGTAGAGAATATGACAGTACAGTTATAAAAATCAAGATTTTTTTTTTGCATCATTAGAGGACATGGGCAATGTAAACGTCCTTTTTGGACAATCAATAGCCCAAATATGTTTTGGCAAAAGTATGACTTTGGTGTAGGAATTACACAGATCCCTGTAACTGTATAAACAAGGCCCTAGTGGTAGGCTTTCAGGACAGAACTATATTTTCTGTTGGACAGAGAGAGCCTCAGTTGTTCATTTGTTGTTGTTGTTGTTTTTAATAGATAGCCAGGTTCATCTGCTTGCTGAAACATTTTCATGTAATGCACATGTTTTCACATGGGCATCTTTCCTCTTCTCAGCAATTTTCCCCAGGGTTGAGTGAGGGGTAGTATCTCTGTGGGGTACCTTCAATGGCTCTGGGTAGCAGGAGCAGGAGAGGAGGCAATTTAATTCATTACAATAATGTATGTGCTTAATCTCCTTTTTTTGTAAATGAGCCCTGTGGCTATACAACTGGTGCATACAGTATTTATAAATACGATTAATATGGTGTCCACTTCCAGGAATGAGATCACAACAAAATGAGAAAAAACAAGATTAAGTCGAACAAAAGCTGCTAGCCAGTCTATGCTCAGTTATTTTTGAGCAATCTGAGCTTAATTGGCCCCATGCAGTAGAAATATGAATTTAGGAAATCATAGCTTTCTATCAATGGATGAGGCCTTGAACCATTGGTTGGTTCACTCTCTTGCTGCCAAGCAGATGGATGCCTGTTCAGGGTAGATGGTTACTCTGTTTTCAGATATTCAAGGGGAATAGAGGCTTCATGGGGCTTTTGGCATTTCACCCTTTCATTCATTTCTTCATTCATTCATTTAATCAATGTTTTTCTTATTATTCATTTACACATTTATTCTATCACAACTAGCTAACACAGAGCTAATTTTGATTTGTCCATAGCATTACCTATGGATTGTTTTTAGATATAGAGGGCTTGGGATCTGAATCGTCTTCACTGTAAAATATATGAATCCTCTAAATATTTTTAAAAAATCAACATTTAACAATTATGAAGAGATACAAAAATGAATAATAAGAATAATGTGATCTGATCAGTTGCTCATGGCTAGGCCAAGCTAATATAGTAAAAATGACCATTTTACCTAAATTAATTTACATATTTAGTGCCATAACAATCAAACTACCAAAATTTTTTCTTATAGAACTAGAAAAAATAGTAACATAATTCATCTGGAAGAATAAAAGATCCAGAATATCAAGGGAATTAATGAAAAGAAATGCTAGGGAAGGTGGGCTAGCCATACCAAACTTTAAACTGTATTATAAAGCAGCAGTCCTCAAAACTACTTGGTACTGGTTGAGGAATAGAGTGGTAGATCAGTGGAATAGAATAGGCACTTAAGAAATGGTAGTCAATGACTGTAATAATCTACTGTTTGATAAACCCAAAGTCTCCAGCTTCTGGGATAATAACTATTTAAAAAACTGCTGTGAAAATTGGAAAATAGTATGGCAGAAACTGGGAATAGACCAATATCTTACATTATATACCAAAATAAAGTCTAAACAAATTCACGATTGATAAATAAAGATACTGTAAGCAATTTTGAAGAGCAAGGGCTAGTTTACCTGTCAGATTTATGGAGAAGGGAAGAATTTATTACCAAACAAGAGACAGAGAGCATTATGAAATGCAAAGTGCATAATTCTGATTACATTAAATTAAAAAGGTTTTGTACAAACAAATACAATGTAACCAAGATTAGGAGGGCAACAAAACCATGAAAGAATTTTTACAACCATTATTTCTAATACAGGCCTCATTTCTAAAATATACAGAGAACTGAGTCAAATTCATATGAATACAAGTCATTCCCCAATTGATAAATGGTCAAAAGATATGAACAGGCAGTTTTCAGAGCAAGAAATTAAATATATCTATAAGCATATGAAAAAATGCTCTAGGGAGCAGCTAGGTGGCACAGTGAATAGAGCCCCAGCCCTGGAGTCAGGAGGACCTGAGTTCAAATCCCGTTTCAGACACTTAACACAAAAAACTAGCCATGTGACCTTGGGCAAGTCACTTAACCCCAGTTGCCCTATCTTCCCTCTCCAAAAAGCAAAAAAAAAATGCTCTAAATCACTATTGATCAGAGAAATGCAAATCGAAACAATTCTTAAGTACCACATCTCACCAGTCATATTGGCTAAGATGACAAAACAGGAAAATGATCAATTCTGGAAAAGACGTGGGAAAATTGGAGTACTAATGCATTTTTGGTGGAGTTGTAAACTGATCTAATCATTCTGAAGAGCAATTTGAAACTATGACCAAAGGGCTATAAAAAATGTACATAGCTTTTGACCTAGCAATACTACGTCTAGGGCTGTATCCCAAAGTAGGGAAAGGGCCTATATGTACAAAAGTATTTATAGCAGCTCTTTTTGTTGTGGCAAAGTGTTGGAAATCAAGGGGATGCCCATCAGTTAGGGAATGGCTAAACAGGTTGTGGTATATGAATGTAATAGAACACTAATGTGCTATAAGAAATGAAGAGCAGATGGACTTCATAATAACCTTGAAAGATTATATAAATTGATGCTGAGTGAGGGGAGCAGAATCAGGAGAACATTGTACATAATTACAGACACATCGTATCTATGATGAATGACTTTGATCCACTGGGCTCATCTCAGCAATACAAGGCTATATAAGACAACTCCAAAGGACTCATGATAGAATAGGCTATCCACATCCAGAGAAAGAATTATGAAGTCTGAATGCAGACTGAAGCAAACTCTCTTTTTCATTTTGTTTTGTTTTATTTCTTCTTCCTTGTTATTCATTCCATTGGTTATAATTCTTTTTTACAACTTGACTCATGTTTACTCTGAAAGTATATGTAGAACCTATATTGGATTGCATGCTGCCATGGGGAGGGAGGACAGGAAGGGGAGGGGGGGAAGAAAATTTGGAACTCAAAAACTTGTAGAACTGAATGTTGTAAACTAAGAGTAATTTTTTTTTTTGCTTTTTGGAGGGCAATTGGGGTTAAGTGACTTGTCCAAAGTCACACAGCTAGTAATTGTGTCTGAGTTCAGATTTGAACTCAGGTCCTCCTGACTCCAGGGCCAGTGCTCTATTCACTGCACCACCTTGTCACCCCAAGAGTAAATTTTTAAAATTGCTTCTTTGCAAAAAAGAAGAAGGAGGAGGAGGAGGAGGAGGAAGAGGAGGGGGAGGAGGAGGAAGAGGAGGAGGAGGAGGAGGAGAAGAAGAAGAAGAAGAAGAAGAAGAAGAAGAAGAAGAAGAAGAAGAAGAAGGAGAAGAAGAAGAATGTAATCTGTTGCTTTTTATTATATATAATAATGCCTAGCAAATGTTTGTTTACTATATACTATGTTTAGGTAACTGTGTTTTTCATGTTGAGAGTTGTAGGAAAGTATAAGGTACTTTTTTCCCAAGTAGCTAACACTCTAGCTAGGACAGTAAAATATATACATTGATCAGAAAGTTTATTGGTAATAATAGTAAATATTTATATAGCATTTTAGAGTTTACAAAGTGCTTTCCTCACAATAACTTCATGAAGTAGGCAATGTTAAGTATTATGTCCATTTCATAGAAGACAAAATTGAATCTCAGAGACTTCAAACAATTTCCAAAGGTCAAACAGAACTAAGAGCTGAACTTGGGTCACCTGGCTCAAAGTCCAAAGTTCTTTCTATCATGCTTCATTACACTACACTAAACCTGTACCTGAGACTTGAGCCAAGCCTTAAAGAATTGGTAGAGATGGGAAAGGATAGGCATTCTATCAGAGGTGCAGAAAACGTAATGATATTTGGAAAAGAGTAAGAAGGCCAGTTTACATAGAGTGTAGAGCTTAGCACCTTGGCACTTAAGGGTCACTATTCTCTGTAATAAAAATCTCCCTTGCTAGAATATAAATACATATGCTTTCATCCACTCTTCAAGTAAAGAGAAAAATTGACCACCTTCCTTCCTATAAATATTCCCTAAAATCATAAAGACTGGTTTTGGAGTTTTTTTATGGAGAACTTTATGTAATGGGGGTACTGGTCAATGAATACTTCATGCATTCTGTGTTCAGTTTTTTCGTTTCTTCTTGGGTTATACACATAGTGTTCCCTGACTGATTCCTATCAAAAAAAAAAAAAAAA
>NW_027185712.1:12113897-12119570 GCF_028583685.1 Petaurus breviceps papuanus | reverse complement strand
ACTAAGAGACAGAAGTCCATCAAAGTAGTGTTGAGGATGCACCAACAGTTGAAGATAACTAGTATTATTCACTTTCTCCCTTAACAATAGTAGCCAAGGTGACGAAGGCAACCAAGTAACCTAAGATCCTCTACGCTGCAAGGAACCTGTCCAGCTAATAATCCAGTGTGGACTCCATGTCCCAAAATAAATGTGGTAGGGATTCAACAAAGGGTGAAAACAACTACCAGGACCACTGCACATAAGGTACCCTTCAGTGCCATGGATTCCCACATATGTGCTTTACAACGTTTTTCTTCAAATTCCAGTCCACTCTCCTCAAGTACACACCTGAGTGTGTGTACCTTCTAGTCTTTCTTTAAGGGGTGTGTTCTTCCTTGAGGCTAACTGGAATGGAATTCACTTTACTTGGATGCTCATGATGAAGAGTGCTACAAACTCTAAACCCTTAAGGTCATTCCTAGGATGCTGAGGGTAAGAAGACTATTCTTATCTCTGGGAACCCAAACTCATAGACCAATGGGAGTTGGGGCAGTAGGTCCAGGGAGGATGCTAACCATTATTATTAAATTATAAGCCACTGGGGTCAGCAACCTTGCACCATATTGAATGATCAACATGTGTTGGTCAATCATTTCATTTTATGCCTCCCAAAAGGACAGGAGTTGTGTGAAAACTCAGGACAAACCTATACTTGAACAAAATTCCTCATCATAATTTGTCAAATAGGTGGCCAGCCAGTCTCCACTTGAAGACTTCCAGGGAAGAGGTACCCACTGCCTTTCTAGATAACATTCTGGAGCAGGTGCTCTTACTCTCTGAGCCACCTGGCTGCCCCTAAAAGAAAGTATTTATGGCCTGTAAGAATGAGACTTCTGTATAGTCTACAAGTCTTCTGTTCATTCCTTTTACCTGATCTGTATTTTATAAAACCATTCTTATCTTTCTCCCCTCATCTCAACATTGCATTAAAGTTTCTAATCATTCAAAGTTATGTTGACTTAAAAGAAGGGTCCCATCAAGTTCTTCATAAATTCTCTCTTCCTCTTCACCTTCAGCAACAGATTGTGTACTTGCTGCAATCATTTTCATGTTATTCTTTTTTCCAAAATATTTAGTATGAGTACTATAATATGCTATGACCAAAAGTCACATGAAATTGTTATTTTTCTTGCTTTGAAGCACACAATGAAATCACCTTCACCAAATAATTCATTTGCCTTTTCAAAGAATAAGATGAGGCATCTTCCCATGTGTCTATAACTTCCTTCCTTCTGGTTTTGTTTATGATGAGAATGATACAGTTACAATTCAGTTCTTTTAATAGTATGCCCACTCATTGGTCATTGAACAAAGCTGACCCCTTTAGAACGCCAGTAGCTAAGTTATACTTTAGTGAGGGACCAATAACAGTTTTTTAGAGCCCTCTTCCACTCTTCTGTCATTCTATTCTTGTCACTGCATAAGTGGAATGGAGTCACACAGTACTGAATACTTTTAATATTTTTTTTTCTTTGTTGCATGAGTTGTCTTGGCCAAAGAATTTCTTATCAACTGGCTAGCCTGCTGGTGATGTCTTTTTTGTACTTGGCAAGTCTAACCATGAAAAACCAGGCTCAACTGGTTGTCAGGACCATACTTGGGGCCTCTCCAATCCTGTCCCATTACCAGAGCTTGCGTTTCACTGATAGAGTCAGTCTTCATGAACTCTTAGGTTACATACACATCACAATGAGACTTTCAAGGATAAATTTGTATACTTTCCTTTTGGTGTCCTCTCTCTTTTAAAGGAGAAAAAGATCAAGAAAAGTCACATATTTTTGAGTTGCTAAGCTTTTGGCAAAATAAGAGCTATAACAGATGTCCAGATAGTTGAAGCCCCCTATTGCTACAATATCATGCTTGCATTGCCAGATTTGTGTTATGTTTCCCAAACTCTTCATCTAATTCCTCCTTCTGCCCAGGTGCTCCGAATTATATTCCAACTATGATACCATTTCTGTTTCTCCCTCCATTGACCATCACTCAAATGTTTTTTCCATCATGATACTTGCCTCTGACTCCAGGATTTTCTTGCATCAATATATTCTCATAACATATTGCTCCGGCCCCTTATCTGTTCTACATATTTTGATTAATGTTTGCTATTCCAGAGTTATGTCCTAGTTATGATTCCCATTTTACCAAATCCCAAGGAGACCAGTAAGCAAATTAGTTCCCTTGTTCCAGGATCTCTAGTTCATCCTACTTCATAAAGGTATTTTGTCCGTTTATGTATAAATATATTAGACTTTGTTTTGTTTTGTTCAAATTTCTGAGTCCTTTCCTGAATTTTGTCTCCTATGAATTGTTTGGAATCTCTATTATTCTTCCTTCTATGTTGCTGCTGCTACTCTATATGTCATTTGTATGTATAAATGGATAGGTTTCTCTCTTCTATTTTGTACTTAAACTTCTCTTAATCGGATTTTCAATAGTCCGGGTAAATATATTCCTCTCTTCTCATTAAATGCACTCCACTTCTCGACAAAAGAACATCATGCCTATATTTGAAGCCATGGGCTTGATTGGCTTCACTTTATACTACTAATGAAAACAATGGCAGAGCTTTCATTGATATCCTATATTTCTCCTAATGCAATGTCCTTGTTTCTTTGCCTCTAAAATGGGTTTAGTTTTCCCATGGGTTTTTTTTTTCTCCTGCTTCTCTTCCCCTACTGCCTTTCCATCCCTTATAACTGTAGTTCTAATCTCATCCCCAATATTTTCTACTGTTCAATCCTCAGCATTTTATCTGGTCATTGTACAAGAATTATAACTTATGGTCACCCTAAGGGCAATGGAAAGATGGGCGCACAGTGATTGTGATCAGTATGTGGCACATTACAAATGAAGAATTATTCAAAAGTGGCAGGAAGCACGTCATTAGAGAGGGCCAGTCACACAGAACAAAGGACAACCAATAATATTGTTACAATATCAGGAGATAACAAGGAAGGTCTTAAATACATTGAGTGGACTCCCTGTGAATTTTGGTGAGAATACTGTCAGAAAGTAGCATTGGATGGAGGGTTTTAATATGCATACTTTCATCCAATATCAATGATATCTTAGATCTCTCTATATGTTAATCTCCACTATTTTCTGGTCCTCTCATTCTATTGAGGTGTCAACACCACTTTAACTGTTCTTCTTCCAATGGCCTTGGGTTGCCATTATTTACTTTTTCAGGTCTTAATCTTTTCTGTGTTATCTGGATAAGAGGTAAGAAGAGACAGTCTATATAATAGTTTTGAATAGATTATATATTCTTGGAGGTTAAGGACTCTTGTTTTCATTTTCAAAGCAACCACAACAATAACAGTTCAGAGTTTTAAAACATTTTAAGATGTTTAAAGTTGGACAGGCTGAATAGGATTATTAAAAGTCTATATTAATTGTATATACTCTGTCTGTCTGTCTCTCTATATATACATATATGTGTGTGTATATACATATGCAAATATGTACATTTAGGTTATATGCACATGTCCTTTATCTCTATCTCCAGAAGGTGAAGAGTAATACGGTCTAGTCCTGTGAGTGGAAAAGCAACCTTGAACTGAGGGAGATTTAGATTCAAGTCCTGATTCTCACTTGACTATGTGCCTCTAGAAGAGACATTGAATCCCTCTAGTGTATTCAAGCAATTATTTGGGACTATGAATTGCAGGCCTGATACAGACTTGTATTGATAAAGGGAATTTCTATACTAGGAGTTCCCTAAATAAAGGAAAGCACAGATGGGAGAAGATTTGAGAGAAAAGAGAAGAAGAAAGAAAAGGAGAAGAGAGGAAAGGAAAGGAAAAGAGACTAAAGAAGAAGGAGGGGGAAGAGAAAAGGGGAAGGGAAAGAGAAATCAAACTAATAGAAGTTGAAGAATGAGAAGAACAAATGAATTCACACAGTTTCTGCTACCCATATTTTGTTTCATTAATAATTAGCCTGGGGGCAACTAGGTGGTTCAGTAGATAGAGCACTGGCCCTTAAGGCAGGAGAACCTGAGTTCAAATCTGGTCTCAGATACTTATTAGCTATGTGACACTGGACAAGTCACACCCCCAATTGTCTCAAAAAAATTTTTAATAATAACTAACCTGAAAAGGCAGCATAGTATGGTGGGTAGACAGTCAGATATCATTCACGTCTGACACAAAGCGACTGTAAAACTGGGTAAGTAACTTAATGTCCCAATACAATAGGCAACTTGCTAAGACTACAATTGCAAAGAAGATGCCAACTTTCTGGGTAGAGAGAGTCTCTTTTTCTTCATTAACAGTTCTGTAGTGGAGAAATACATTGTTAATCCCTTATTGTATGTGAAAGAACAGAGCATTAGAAAAAACGACCAAAATAAGACTTGCATCCAGATTTTGCAATTGAACATTCCATGGCATCTCCTCCATGTGACTTTGACTTATAATCACTTCATCTAAAAGTGATCTCTTTTGACTTTCAACCTCTATAGAGCTTTGTTTTTAAATTCCTACAAAACTTATG
This sequence comes from Petaurus breviceps papuanus, assembly GCF_028583685.1. Lineage (NCBI taxonomy): Eukaryota > Metazoa > Chordata > Mammalia > Diprotodontia > Petauridae > Petaurus > Petaurus breviceps. Next base: position 12,115,031 of record NW_027185712.1, on the reverse strand, counting down.
TTGTCTTAAATTATCATGTGGTACTTGTCTTCTCTTCCCAACTAGTTTCTAAACTTTTTAAGGAACACAGTATTTCTTGTAAATCTTCCCTCTTCAACACAGTGCCTCCTAGTAATTCATTCAATGTCATTGTGAGAAAACATTTGCAGACTTGCCAAAAGAAAAATGAAATTAATTGCCTAATAAACTAGTGACAATTCCTTCTGTTGAAGTCCTGTAAAAAGCAATGTAAAAAATATTTCTAGCTAATTTCCCTGCTAAGAGTTTATTGATGTCTCTGATAGGTTCATATTTGTGATTTCAGTATATTTGAACCTAAATTTTTTTTCTGAGAGATACCTTGTTAACTACAATTCTTTCCATTAATGCATCAGGCCACTATTCAGACTAAACTTTTTACCTCAGAGAACATCAAATCCAATTCAACTCCTCCCTTAAAACAAAGGAAGTTATAGCAGTTCAGAAAAATGGTTCTCTACAACCTACTTGAAGACCTTAGACCTTGATTATTAGTGATCATGAAAGGGTAAAACAGCAACAACCACAAGCTAACAAATGAACAAACATTTAACAATGTTTACTATGGGTTCCTGACAGTGAGAACATAAATACAAGGAGAATGAAAGACAATTTCTACCCTCTAGGAGCTTACATTCTAATAGGAGAACACATAAAAAGAAGTTGAATAAAGAAAGGATTTTGTTGGAAGAAATAAACATTCCCAGATGGAGGCAAAGGTAGAGAAAGTCTCTAGAAGAAGGAGTGTAGTCCCTGACAGACATGAAGATTTGGCTAGTTTGGTTGTTTTCCCTAAAATGGAGGTTCAGGAAGGAAGCCAATCAGAGAGAAAGGCCACTGGGGTCTATGAAGTCTAAGGATGAAGTGAGATTCCAGGGTGGAGAGGTTTGTAGGACACAACAGAGAAATTCTGGAGAATTAGAAGTGTAACCTGGAGAAGAATGCAGTCTGGGATTTCTTCCTACTTGTGAGTCCTCTTGGAAGTCACTTAACCTCTCAGTACTCTTCTTCTTCTTCTTCTTCTTCTTCTTCTTCTTCTTCTTCTTCTTCTTCTTCTTCTTCTTCTTCTTCTTCTTCTTCTTCTTCTTCTTCTTCTTCTTCTTTTCTTCTTCTTCT
>NW_027185712.1:12081655-12113497 GCF_028583685.1 Petaurus breviceps papuanus | reverse complement strand
AGGCCGACTCAGTACTACCTAACTACCCTCAGTACCTTTCTTATTAAATGAAGGGATTGGACTAAATGACCTCCAATGTTGTTTCCCGGTTGAAATCTAATACTCCTATGAAAATTAACTTGGCTTTGCAGGAAATTCAATCAAACAACAATTTTCAGCATCTACTTTTCATAGTTTTATTGAATAAAAACATTCATTTAGTGTCATTGTGGAAGACTACAAAAAGAACATGCATAGATGGTAAAAAAAGACAACAGAAATTAATCAATGAATAAATATGTCTTAGAAACTGGTGAAATTAATAATTTAATGCTCTCTTGAACTTGTGATGCTTTAAAAAGTGTTTTTTCCTAATAAGAAAAAAAATCTAACCTGAATCCTACTCTTTTCTAAGTAAAACCAACACTAATCTATTTTAATCATATATGTTGCTTCGAAAATAAGAAGGAAAACAGTCTTCTTAAGTGGCAAAAATCTTTAGGACAGTAAATAACAAACTGCCTACGTAGCATCTATGTAGTATTACAGCTGAAAAATACAGTGATACTGGATTGTATAAATAGGAAAATAGCAAACAGGAAAAGGTATACTGACATTTCTTTTTCAGGCTCTTCTTAGAGCATTGGGTCCAGGACTAAGAAGGAATGTTGAAGACTGCAAGGTTTTATAGAGCAGTGGAAAATATAATTTTGAAATATCTTATACTACTATAGCACATTCCATTTTGTCAAAACCCATTTATGTCTCTTATCTCATTGTACCTTTAAAATGTTCTGTGAGTTACGTTAGGCAGGTACTATTATACCCACTTGATAGTTAAGGAAACTGAAAGAAATTAAGTGACTTGACCAAGGTCACAAAACTAGTCAGAGGCAGTAAAACTTCAGGCTTTCTGACTTCTATGTCAGTTCATTTTACGAGACCAAATAGTCAGCAAATAAGACCATCAAGGAAAGGTTAAAGGAACAGGGATATTTCAGTCTGGTTGCTGAGTGGTAGAAGGAAGATTTCATAACAGTTTTCAGGAATATGAAAAGTTATTGTACAGAGGATAGTGACCAGATGTTCTTTATATCCATAGACGATCAAATAAGAGAAAATGGGCTTAAGCTGCAATAAAAGGATTTTGGGAGAGACAATTCTATACTAAAAGCAACTAATATTCATTAGGCACCTAATATGGGCAGGAGATTGTGCTAGACCCTGAGGGTACGAATAAAGAAAAAAATGGGACAAGATCTTTGCTTTCAAAAATCTTAAGCCATAGTATAAGTACTGAGATATGTGCATGAATAATTAAAATTCCTTATGATATATTCAGTGAATAGTGGTACTAAAGGCTTCCTGGATTTTTGAAGAGGGGACACTCATTTGAGGGTAACAAAGAAAGAGTAATAAAAGAGGGGACCCCTAAAATGGTACTGGATGGATAATAAAGCAAAGAGTTAACATTTCTAACATACTTTAAAGTTTTCAAAGCCCTTTGTGCATGTTAATCTCACTGGATCCTGACATCAGTCCTGTGAGGTAAATAATACAAGTTATTCTCATTTTACAGATGAAGAAAAAAAGGTTGAATATACTATATGGCTTCTCCTCACATACCTGATAAAAAGTTAGAGTAGGAATTGAACCTATTTCTCTTCATACAACAAGTCCAAGACTCCACATGAAAGCGGATGAAGTATGAAGAAAGATATAGAATTAAGAAAGGAAGGATGAGTTCTTGGAACAGTAAATAGTCCAATCTTGCTGTAGAATTGAGTAGATGAAGTTGAAGGGTGCAATTTGCAGCTGAAAAGTTAGGTTAGTGTAAATTTGAATACCAAAAATTTCAACCTCCTTCCACTGAATAAACAAACAAAATAAATAAATGTATGAATGAATGAATGAATGTATTGTCATGGAAGATTTGTAATCAGGGAATAGTTGTTCATATGAGGAAGAAGTATTTGTCTAGATGAGAGTTCAGAAAGAATAGAAGAAGGGAAGTTTACAGGACTAAGAAATGATTGAATGATTTCCCATCCATAAGAGTTTTTAGTATTTTAGCATTTGAGTACACAACTGGGACTCACACTGGTAAGGAGTTTTGAGCACTTCAAGATTAGATGGGTTCTCATTTATCTGGGGGATAAGTTGAGTATAAACTTTTTCAAAGATTGCGTGGAGAACTGGTTGACATCTAGAGGTCCTATTCAACCTCTCTGATGGTTGTGAGATGGCAAGAAATGATAACACATGAGCATTATCAAAATCTTGTTCTCTTTTCCCCTCTCTGATTCTCTATGGGACACAGTGAAAGCTGAGGTAGATGTGGTTCCAATATAGGCCATGCTGATGACATTTCTATAGATTTCTTTTTTCTCTTTCTTGTGGAGAATCAGAGATGTAAGAGCTGGAAAGACCCTTTTTTTTTTCTTTTCTTTCTTCTATTTCCCAAAGGCCTCAGCAAAATTGCTCCCAGAGTTCTCTCTTGCTTTGTCCAGTCAAGTTTTAAATAACCTAAGCAATGAAGCTTCTACCAGGGCCCTTGGGAAGCTCCTCTGCAGTTCAATAGATCTTCTGTTTAGGATATTTCCCTCATAGCAAGCCTATTTTAGAATAAAATCATTCCATTTCTCTCACTTATGTTCTCTGTATCATATACTAACATCTCTTTAGGCTCATTTTCAGGGCACCTTTTTACCCCACCCAAATCAAGTTTATAGCCTTCCAAATACTCTAGCTTCTGTTCATGGGCCTCGTTTGTCTTCCTCTGACCAAAGCATTCATATTTACTTATTTTTTAGCTTTCCTTGGGGGTCTGAGTGCCATTTGAAGCTAAGAGGTATCTCTGGGGCTGTGGCCAAGAAAAGTACACCTGTTATCAACTAAGAATCCTGGTCTATTAGCAAGTCCCTCACTTGGGTACCTGTCTTACTCTCTCTCTTCCCTTCCCTTACATCCCACAATGTTAGCTATAGCCAGCGCAATAGAGAACCTGTGCTGTTTTAGAAAAAAATATTTTTATCAAAAGAGGGAAAAATAAGTTCTATTAATTTCTTTGTGCTCTACTGAGCCCTGTAGCTCATTAGGGTATGTGTGTGTGTGTATGTATGTGTATATATATATATATATATATATATATGTATGTATGTATGTATATATATAGTATGTGTGAGTATATATGTATATTATATTATACATATATACACATATAATATTGTTTCTTACTAAAGAAATGGTTGAATAGAACTATCTGGTTTAAAGGATGAGCCTGACTGATTACTGTAATTCATAGGGCCTTAATTAGCTGCACAAACCATTAGCTACAATTAGACTATTATAAAACACTTGATGCGCTATGTCAACCATGGGGCCTCATTTATTCTTGTGGCAGGAATGGGGTGGGGGGGCAGGCATGCTATACCGCCAAGCATGCTAATAAAGAATGATTTTTGATTTAAGATGTTGCCGATAGTGCCTCAAAATTAATCTCAATAGCTGTCTAATTTGTGTCGGTGGATGGTATATTTATTGTAAGATGACACCAAAGCTAAATGAGTTACCTGAAGCAGGAGTGTTAATGTCAGTGCCTGGAGACTCAACTCCATATGCTGGCATACAGCAAGGAGCTGGTGCCGAGTGCTCCCAGTGGGCCACTTGGCCTCATCTGTCTCCGAAAATGCAGCAAGCTGACTTCCACTTTATGATCCTTAAATAATAATAATAAAAGAGAGAGAGGGAAAGTGAGAGTGAGAGAGAAACAGGGAAATGGAAAAGGGGTTGGTGACAAACACCAGAGCAGCTTTGCAAAAGGTAGGTTTCGTTTCCAAGGGCAGAGTAAAGCTGAGATAATTATGGAAATGAAGTTGAGAGGTTGGGGTAAGTAGTCCTACAGACTGACATTTCTATAGCCCTTTACAGATGCAAAACTACTTTCATAGAGCTATTTCATTTGAAATAAAAAGAAATACCTTAACACTGACTAGGGAGATGGATAATGGAGGCTTCAGGCTTAGAGAGGCAATGGAGGCCTGCACTAGGTACTCTAGGATTCAGTAACACTAGCCTCCTGGGTGTTGCACAAATAAGATAGTCCATCTCTTGACTCCAGATATTTTCTCTGGCCAGTCTACAAACCTCTCCCACCTCTCCCTGGTTTCCTTTAAATTCCAACTAAAATCCCACCATCTCTAGGAATCCTTCTCCAACTTCTCTTTTTTTTTTTTTTTTAAAGCAATCAGGGTTAAGTAAGTTGCTCAAGGTTACACGGCCAGTTATTTCTGGGTGTGGTGCTAAGTGTCTGAGCTTGGATTCGATCCCAGGTCATCCCAACTCTGGGGCCAGTGATTTTACTTGCTGTGTACCTGGCCGCCCTCCAATTTCTCTTAATCCCAATGTCTTCTCTCTTTTAATTATTTCCCACTTTTCCTATTTATTCTGTTTATAGCTTGCCTTGTATATATTTGTTTGCATGTTGCCTTCCCCATTAGATTGTAAACTCCTTGAGAGCAAAAATTATTTTTACCAGTTGGGTTTTTTTTTTTGGTATCTCCAATGCTTAATACAGTGCTTTTCACATAGGAGGGGCTTAATAATGTTTATTGAATGGCTAGATGGATGGATGAATGGAAGGATGAATAGTCATGCAGCTAACTAGAAAATATTCTCAGAGGTTCTTAATGAAGAGTGTGTGTGTGTGTGTGTGTGTGTGTGTGTGAGAGAGAGAGAGAGAGAGAGAGACAGAGACAGAGACAGAGACAGAGACAAACAGACAGACAGAGACAGAGAGAGGGAGAGAGACAGACAGACAGAGAGACAGAGAAAGAAAGAGATACCTTCCTCATAATAATATTTTCAAAATTGCAAAGGATTACAAAGAAAATCAATTATATCAAATGAATTTTTTTTTTTTTGCTTTTTGGAGGGCAATGAAATGTTTGGGTTTTTTTTTGCTTTTTGGAGGGCAATTGGGGTTAAGTGACTTGCCCAAGGTCACACAGCTATTTTTGTGTTAATTGTCTGAGGCCGGATCTGAACTCAGGTCCTCCTGAGGTGCTCTATTTACTGCACCACCTAGCTGCCCCTATTACATGAAATTTTAAAAATAAATCACACTAACAAGTTCATGCACCCTCGGTTAAAAAGCCTTTGGAGGAGATTCTCCACTATAGCAGAAACTGGAAGGAAATGGAACCAGTCTTGAATGGTAGCCTGGTAGGATGGGGGAGGTGAGGGTGGGGAGAGCATACTTCAAACAAAACCACTTAATCAGTATCCTTTGCATTAGTAAAGGGACTTATATTCATCAAAACACTTTTACTTCTTATGTCAATAGTTCTTCTTAGCTATGAAGCTAGAAAAGTTGGTTAAGAAAAGTATCATAATAACCCCATCTCAGAGAAGTAACTGACATGTAGAAGAGGCAAGTGTTTAATTCCATGTCTCACAGTTGGTTAGTCATAAAAAAGGATAATAGTATCCTAGTCATAAATTATTTTTCCTATAACATACCTCCCATTCTAGGTCTCATAATGGGATATTGTACCAAATCATTCTTCTTTATGCAAGGATCACACAAATAGAGGCAGGGAATAAGAGGGCTAGACTTAGAATCATGAAAGCCTGAGTTCAAATTCCACTTAAGATAGTTAATAGTTGCATTGCCCTGAGAAAGTCACTTGAGTTCCCTCATTTTCAGTTTTCTCATAAAGAAAATGGGAATAAATAACATCTACTTGCCAGGGTTGTAAGAATGAAATGAGGTGACACCCATAGAGCTGAAACTTTATAAATGCTAGATATTATTATCATAATGCCTGTTCCAGTTTAGTTCTAGAAGGAATTTGTAACTTTAGATTAATTTTGAGATCCCATCTCAATTATTCCTTGAACTTAATTGGTTTTATTGAGTCTGGAAGTGCATATTGGTGCTCCTGACATTAATTAGACTCTTTGGAGAAATTTGAAACTATGCTCATGGTGCTATGTGTATACCCTTTGACCCAGAAATACCACTTTTAGGGGTGTATCCCAAAGAGATCATAAAAATAGGAAAAGGACTCACATGGACAAAAATATTTATATCACATCTTTTTGTAGTGGCCAAGAATTGGAAATTGAAGGGATGCCCATCAATTGGGGAATGGCAGAAGAAGTTGTGGTATATAAATGCAGTGTAATACAATTGTTCCATAAGAAATGATGAGCAGGTAGACTCAGAAAAACCTGAAAAGACTTACATGAACTGATACTGCGTGAAGTGAGCAGAACTAGGAGAACATTATATAGTAACATTATGTGATGAACAACTTTGATAGACTTAGCTCTTCTCAGCAGTGGAAGGTTCTAAGGCAATTCCAAAAGACTTGTGATAGAAAATGCTATCCATATGAAGAGAAAGAAATATGTAGTTTGAATGCAGATAGAAGCCTACTATTTTCTCTCACTCTCTTTTTTGTTTTTGTATTTTTTGTTTCTTCTTTCTTGTAGTTTTTCCCTTTGGTTTTAATTCTTCTTTAAATCATGACTAATGTGGAAATATATTTATTATGATTATACATATATAGCCTATATCAGATGGCATATCATCTTGGGGAGAAAATTTAGAAGCCAAAATCTTATAGAAGTAAATGCTGAAAACTAAGAAATAAATTTTAAAAATATTTAGGAAGAAAGACTCATTGGTGAGTTGTGATAGGAGGAATCCTACTGGGGGAGAAATGAAATTGTAATACCATGCACAATCAACTTTCCAGAAGAATGCTACTGTGAACAGCTTTTAAGGTTCTGATTACACAGTATAGTGATCACTCTATTCCATAAAAAATCAAAGCAAAATTTTCACAGAAAATCAAGGTACAGCATTCACAATATTACAACTTATCACAAAAAAATCACAATATAATATTCACAACATAGTCTCAAAGTACAATAGTCAAAGTGTTCCACTCATGGGGCAACTAAATTAACTCAATCAGTCACTTATAAGTAACAATCATCTAAAAGTACAATAGTCAAAGTCTTCCACTTATGGGGCAAAGTCTTGATTAACTCAATCAGTCACTTATTCAGCAATTACTAAGTATCATACTCAAACCCTCCACCCCTAGGTCACTAGTAAACTACAATTTCTTCATTACTCAGTAGCCAAGGAGAGGTCTTTTCATCTTGACTTGGGGCCTGTTCTCAGATTCCCTGGATCCCCTTCCATGGTCCCAGATTCTACCTGAATTCACCAGACTCACCTAGGTTCAATGGCAGACAGCTCCCAGTTCCTTGTCCAGCTCTCTGGGTAGCTCTTGCTCCACACTGAAGTTCACAGGGTCCTTCAGCATATCTGCTCCAGGGAATTTAAGACTCAACCAAGCCACAAACAAAGTCTCAGCATCCCAGTCATGCTTTCTCAATCACCTGGGCTTCTGGCTCCTGGCTCTTTGCCACAGGCTGTGGGCTTCGGGCTTCGGGCTTCAGGCTGCGGGCTGCAGGCTGCAGTTTGCAGGCTCTGGAGTCCTGTTCAGAAGAAGCTCCTCCACCACAAGTTCTCAGGAAATTCTGGCTCACTTCTCCATTCTCTCTTCTGTAGCTGCTCAGCCACCAGATGCTGGTCTCAAAAAATTCTGACTGTGCCTCTCTGGGCCTTTTCTTATATACACCTTCCTGTTTCAGCCAACCCTTTCCTGTTACATCAGTAACAGGAGACAGAAGTTCATACCTTCTGTTTCCCCAACAGAGGCTTGATCAGTTACTACCATGTTTCCCCGATAAGACACTGTCATTATTTTTTTTGGACAGAAAAACACCAGAGGGCTTATTTTCAGGGGAGGGCTTATTTTAATGAACATTGACAGCAATTTTAATAAACAGGTAAATGTGAACAAAAAAATGTACCTTTATTCAATAATGATCATGTCATCTTCTTCAACAACATCATCATAAGTGTCCATACCCTGAATTCCGTCCTGGATGTCTTGCGCCTCCATTTCCTTCAGAAGAAGTGGATCCAATCTGTCATGTCCAGCAATATAGCTCTCTTTAAATGAATATGTCTTGTCCAGGTAACCTGCTCATAGTGCCTTGGCGACACAGATGTCAGTAATTTTATCCCATGACTTCTTCACCCAAGTCATGACTTCTTGCAGACAGGGCTTCACAAAGTTTCCATGCTGATTTCTTTCCATTCTATTTTCAATGTAGTCATTGACTTCCATGCGCAAATGGTCCTTGAATGGCTTGTTTATTGCAATATCAAGGGTCTGGAGATAGGCAGTCATTCCTGCAGGAATCATTACTTGATCTACCGGTATTTTTCTCTCTGCAAGGAAGTTCTTCATTTCTTTAGTGCGGTGAGTGCTGGCTGAATCCCAGACTATCAGACCTCTTTGGTTACCTCGCATAACAAGTGGCAGCATTAAATCAACCCACTTTCTTATAACGGCTTGTGTACACCAGGCTTTTTCGGTTTCAAGAATGTAAATGCCAGATACACGTTCAATCTTATCTTTCTTGCCTTTACTGATGATTAGAGGTGTGGCTTTCTTTCCATCCAAACGAATTGCCAAAACACAGGTGACCCGTGCACTTTCATAGCCAGTGGTGGGAATGTAGATTGATGTTGCACCCCTGTGAGGAATTGTTGTTTGAGATCCTTGTCCCATAAACACTGCAGTTTCATCCATAGCAATCATATTGCAGGTTTGGTACTTGGAAATGTCGATCCTATCAATAAAGGACTTGAATGCAAGTGCACGTTTAATAACTTCAGCATCTTCCAGCTTAAACAGTGTTGTTGATCTTCTTAGGGACAGTTCATACCGTTGAAGGAAACTGTCCAACCAGTGTTGTGATGCTTTGAATCCTTCTGAGACCATTTCAAACTCTGGTGCCATTGAAAGGGCAAATGCTTGAATATCAGCCCTGTGCACAACCAAGGCCTTTGCTCTCCTGTCAGCAATCCATTCACCAATGAGGATCTCCAAGTCAGGATATAAGTCAGGCTGCTGACCTGATCCAGACCTGCGCTTTTTCCCTTTTCCCTCATCCACCTGTTGATTGAGGTTATTATAATCTGCTCTCCATTTTCTGACCATCCGAAGATCCAAAAGTTTTCTTTACAGAAAACTGCAAGATTCTTGCCATGTGACTCCTCTACAATTGCTTTCTTATACTCAACAGTATAGCTCTTCCTTTTAGTACTCATGTCTGGGGGTCAAAACAGACAGAATAATAAAATTATGACCATCAGTCCTTCTTTTCACTCCATCATGCCCCCTGAGTTCTTTTTTCCTCCATCATGCCCTTTTTATCCTCCATCATGCCCCCTCACTCCCTCTTACATACCGGGTTTTTATATTGTCCTGCCTCAGCTCTCCTCCGCGGCACTGCTCTCAATGGCACCAGCAAGCAAACCACTGGGGAAGAACAGGATGACGCGCTCACTGCTGCAGCTCTGATTGGATGCAGCTCGGAGCGTGGCGTGTGTTTCACGGGGGGGGGGGGGGGGACGGTGCATACAGAGGGTACCATAATGTAGCGTGTAGCGCAGGGGATCACCTTCACTACAGTAGCAATCTCAATAGGGCTTATTTTTGGGGGAGGGCTTATTTTAGAGGAATCTTACACAGTAAGGGGAGGGCTTATTTTCAGGATAGGTCTTATTATCAGGGAAACACGGTAAGTCCTAAGTACCTGCTACCTTTGCCAACACAAAAGGATCTTCAAATTCAAATTATATTACCATTGCAGAGCCCTAAATCCTAATCCTAATTTTGTCAAAATCAGTCTTTTGAACTTTAACAAGTCATTCCCTTCTCAGAACCAAAAAAGTTTCATGTTGGAAGAGGCCTCAGAGATCAAATAGGCCAGCTCAAACATGAATAGGAATTCTCTGTACATCACCCTGTGCAAGCCCATCAGTCATCCTCTACTTGAGGATTTCCAATAATGATGAGCTTATCTCCTCTAAAAGCAGCTCATTCTACTTATGGGCAACCTTAATTATTTGAAACAATTTTCTTACATGGTGATGAAATCTCCATTGTTCCAGTATCCTTGCCTTCTAAGGCCAAGCTAAATATATCTGATTTTTCTCCACTTGAAAGCCCTTCAGATTCTGAAAGGAAGCCATCATGTTCCCTTTAAGTTTTTTTTTTCTCCCCCTAGGCTAAATCTTCCTAGTTGTTGGTGTGCCATGGTAAGTGTTTAACAAATGCTTTGTTGATTGACAAAGATACTCACTAAGTCTTTTAAAGCACCTAGTGCATTGGTTCTATTTATAAAAATCCAGTTGCACAAACTTTGCAGCAATGCCCTCATAATGTATTAAAATAACAGTAGAAATATATCTGCAAAAGAGAGAGGAAATCCTAAATTAGAAGAAAGTCTGAATGCTTCCATGATACCAAAAGATCCACTTCTTGAAGGCCATTTAGATATGGAAATTGCCACAGACAAAGGAAATCCTGGTTATACAATGTTTCCTTTCTCCTATGACCTCAGAGGATAAAATACTAAACCAAACTGGGAAACGTGTCTCTTCAGAGGTATTTTCTGGCCTCCACTCACTCAGGGTGGCATTGCTCTATAATTAGGGGTAAGAACATAATCCCAACATCAAGAGATAACATTTAGTAATAATACTCTACTTGAACAGGAAGTCTTGGTTGTAAATCCTGCTTTTATTGAGGACCACCCTGTAACTATCACACAATTTATGTATTGAGGAACTATGTAGAAATGCACACTGATGTTGAAATTGCCTCATTTCTTCTGTGCACCTCCACGTTCTACCTCCACTCTCTCTTTTCCTCCCTTCATGACTTCCCCTTCCTTTTCCTTTCCCTACTCCCCATAATACCTTTCGGCATAGAAAGGCAAAGTGAAGAAATCATCAGTGTTCCCTGTTTAGGAGGCTTGGCTTCATCCTCATAAGTCTCCTTTAATGCAATGTTTTTGTTTCCTCTTGTTCAGAAAGAAAAAGGTCCCTAGAATTCAAATTTATCACAATCGAAATAAAAAATGTAAAAGACCCATATAAAACATTTAGCAGCAACAGTTAATAATGTATATGATAACACATCGCACTAATATATTGACAAATGCAGGCGATAAAGTATTAATGTGATTATGTATCATCAACCATACCAGCCAGCCAGCCAGCCATTCTCTCTTTTGTACCCAGTGGTTTGAAAACAAACAAAGCAAAAACCAAAGGAGAATCTAAAATGGAGATGCAAGCTCCAGAGTGGTTTCAATTAGTAGCAGTCCTGAAATGCTGCCTTGCAGCTCTAAAGGAAGGACTTTGGTCAGGATCTGATCCTAATTCAGATTGTTTTACAATTGAAGTAACTGGAACTGAGCAAGTGAGATGACTTGCCCAAGGACTTACCTCTAGTAATTAGTAGGTTTCCTCACTCCCCAGTTAATACTTTTTTCCAAACTACCTGAGAGTTTGTTTTCAGATACCCCAGGCTACCCTTTCTTTGCTTTCTCTCAGTCTCTTTCTAACCCCCAACATTTCAGACAGCCAGTACCTCAAATGAAGATTAGCTCTTGGGCAAGTCTCTGATAGCAATCACCAGCCAGTTCTTTCTCTAGGGTATTTACCTTTGTGAAAGAAAATGCTTTGTCCCACCAGTTAAAAGAATTTTAAACATCAAGTATGTGTTGGGAAGTGATTTTCAGGAGGAAGGAAAAGGGTGCGTCCAGGTGCCCCTTAAGTCATACTGAATAAGTAGTCATTGATTCTTTTTAAAATCAAGTCATTTAATGTTTCTCTACTTTTTGGGATTTCTCCTTCTGCCACAATTTCAATGCTACAGGGATAAGTTAATGAAGGCAGATTATTAAAGGCTCCAAAATATACCCTTCAGTTTGATATTTTCTCATCTTAGCCGGAGGAGCCAGCCTGGGTCCAGCCATGCAGGTGGCAATATCCTTGACCAACAGTGTTTAAAAAGGTCTCTACCACATTCTCCCAAGCTTCACAAATTATCCACTAATAAGAAAAATGGTATTCATTGATTTGCGGTCTTTCTTTAAAAACCAAAGTTAATTTAAACATTTCAGTATTTAATAGGCACAAACAAGTTTCCTTTATATTGTGAGAAAATATTTACGTCAATATTTGAGGAGTACTATGGCTTCAGTGTTATATGTCCATGGAAGGAAAAGAGTGGCTAATAAAATTTTGAACTCCCCGAAATATGTATGAACAGATACATGCTTGTGTGTGCAAATATATGCATACATGTATGTATGTACCCCTTTTGACCTTAAAAAGTCAGACCATTAAGTCTACTTTGAATTGTGCAAGTGTTCATTTAACCTGCTCTTTGAAATGAAACTACATATATATTTTATATACACACACACACATACATATATATATATATATATACACGTGTGTGTGTGCATGTTGTCTCCTCCATTATAAGGTCCTTGAGCACAGGGAATATATCAGCTTTATCTTTGTATTCCCAGCACTTACCACAATGCCTTGCATATAGAAAATACTTACCAAAAATACTTGTTGATGGATCAATTGATTGCAGAAGGCCACTGAATTCCATGCCTGTTCTCATTTCTCTCCTTCAGTTAATTTTGTTAGAAATGTATTATATTAATCAAAAACTTGTATTCAACTATACTTGAAATATCTTCTGCCCCATTCTACCCAAGCAACTGGTGTGTGTGTGTGTTTTCCCCACCTTTTCTCCAGTCTCTGAAAGAATATGAAAATCTCTACAATTTCTGTCTTTCATTGAATATTACCCTTACCATTACCTGAGAGTATGCCACAGGGGAAATAATTAATAGTTTAGAACTCTTTGTCTGAGAATTTCTAGTCTCATCTCTGACAATGGTTTATAAAGCACAATATAAAGAACACTGGGCCAGTCACTTGAACTCTCTATACCTCAGTTTCCTCAGTGATGAATTTGGCCCCTGTGATCTCTAATGCACCCATATTCAATGGTGAATTTCTCTAGGTTAAGGACTCTTTTGCTTTTATGTGTACCTCTATCACTTATTTCAGTGTCTGGAACATAGTAGACACTTAATAAATGCTTACTGACTAACTCATTGGTTCTATTTGATTTTTCCTATGTGTAGTAGGTCATCTCTCCCCAGATAGATTAAAAGTTCCTAAGGAGCACCACCAATTTTTTGTTTTCATCTGTGGTATCTTGTTGAATGATTAACTCAGAATGAATGAATGAGATATTTAAATAGAATCTATTGTCTAGGAGGAGTGCATTTTCAACTTATTTGCCCAGGTATGACATTTCTCTCCTTTTTTCTACTTATATCAAGAACAACATAGTCCTTCTCTTGACTATTCTGATCAAACTCTTTCAGATCCTACTTGAGAATTTGTTTTGGCGGTGAAGTAGGTGTTAACCAGGAAAACTCTTGCTCTGCTGATTTAATCATGGTGCTTCTTGGTTCTATTAAGTTTCTGTAATCAAAAACTTATAATGCCAAGGGTCTGTCAATCTGCTTTGGATTTTTTTTTAACTATGGAGCATGGCTTTTACAGGAATGACCAAACAATTTTTCACATACTGTAAGCTTTGTTGCCATCACTCATTCAAGGGAAGTGTATGGAGAGGGGAGAATTTAGGCACAGAGAAAGATTTGAGGTTCAAGTAATGAAGCCAGAGCTTTCTATTGCTCAGCAAAATCACACAGGAAATAAAGCTTGCTTTCAGCTTTCCAAGCCTCCCCTTTCTTCATTTTTTCCCTATTACTAAGTCTTGACCTCCATGACAGGTTTCAGATTCCCAGTGACCTCCCAATTAGGAATATATGGCTACCATCCATTTAGAACTTAGTACAAATCTAAGGATTTTCTCCCAGAGTCACTCACGTGTTCATCTTTGTGTTCAAGATGGAGTGTAAGTCTACTTTCAGATAAAAGAGTGGGCCCTAAAGATCTGGAAAGAAGGCATGGTCTTTCTTTGTGCTCCTTGGAATTGCACTAGCAGTTGCCTATTCTGTCTAGGTGTGTGATCAGTTAGCGGAGGAAGTGCTTTCAAGCCTACATCTTTCAAATGTTCTCATACTTGTGGTAAAGATTCATAATCAACTTGAATGTTGAACTTAATTTGCTGCCAATCGCTCAATCATTTCAAGAAGCAGTTTGATGACAGGTCCATATGCTTATGATTCGATTCCACCTAAATGCTAAAAATGTTGTTCTGTGAGGACAATTTGATGATTAAGCTGCCTCCTAGAACATTCATCAAGAGTCTAGAGCTGCCTTACAAGTTTGGTTGTGGAGATTTTCTTGGAGAGAAATAAAACAATGAGGACATTTTTACCAGTTGGAAATGAATGATCCATTCATCCTCACAGGTTCCCCTGAAAATACTCTAAGAGCATACAAGGAAAACACTGTCACCTTTGCCACAATATTCCTCCTAAAAAAATACCAGCTCACACTTTCACAGTCCTTTAAGAGAGGCAAAATACTTTTCTCAAAACAAATCTGTGAGATTACGTTACAAACTCATACTAGTCCATAATCTCTGTTAAAACAGGCAGTATTTTGCCTAAATCTAAGTGAAAATGGACTTTAAAAATCAGAGGTGTAGGTAAGAATTTTTGTACCTGAGGAAAGAAACTAGAGAGGTGCTCTCCATTGTTGGAGGTAAGGGAGAATATAGCACCTAAAGGGGCGGCCAAGTAGCACAGTGAGTAAGAGCACCGGCTCCATTGTTGAGAAGACCTGGAGATCCAATCCCAGGCTCAGACATTTAGCACCCACCCAGAAACACCTGGCCGTGTAACCTTGAGCAAGTTACTTAACCCCAATTGCTTAGGGGCCGCTGCGTGGCTCAGCAAGTGGGAGTACCGTCTCCAGTGTCGGGATGACTTGGATCAGGCCCAGGCTCGGATACTCGGCACCACACCCAGAGATGGCTGGCCGTGTAACCTTGAGCAAGTTCCTTAACCCCGATAGCTTAAAAAAAAAAAGAATATAGCTCCTAAAGACCTTACTCCTATAGATAATCCTAAAGCTTCCAATCCAAAGGGGACTTATTTTTTATTTCCTATTCTCTAAAAGGCCCTTTGTTAGGGGTTTGAAAGGGCACCATTTCTGTCAGGAGGAAACAAGGATACAGTTTCTGTCTTCAATGAGCTTAAATTGTCTAAAGGAAACAACATGGAAACATCTAAGTTATTTACAAGATAATATGAGAAGACATAAATCTTGATCTAGGGTGATCAATAAAGTTTTCTTGCAGGAGGTAATTATCTGGACCTGAACGGAAGTTCTGAATTCTGCCATGTAAGTTTGAGGAGAGAGTTCAGTCTTATCCTGTTAGGGGCAGACCTAGCACTGGCACACTTATTTTAGATTTGAATTTGGGGTGAAATGAGGCCCTCATATATCATTGAAAAGTTAACAAATAGTTCACTCAGCCCTAATGTAGGATGTGCCATAAGGATGCAATGGCATTTAAATTCTATAGACTGACACCCTGGTCTCCATATGGAACCTCATCTATTTAGCAGGGCTGGAGGTGGAGACTCAGGTGATCTTCAAACATTTACCAAGTTAATCTCCACATGCTTGGGTGGAACTTTGTATGTGTGTAAGTAACCAGGAAACTGTTGTAAGGGAGACAGTAGTCAGTCAGGTACCAAAGATAATTTTATCACCTTTTGAAGAAAACTAATCCCTATTAGGATCTGTTATATGTTGGTCCTATTACAATCTTATAGTTCTCTCCAGCACCTAGCACAGTGTTCCCCACATAATAGACACTTAAAAGAGACAGTGAAATATGGTGGATTGAGTACTTACCTTGAACTGAAGAAAACTTTGCCATCTTCTACATTTGCTAACTATGTTATTGGGTAGGTCACTAAACCTCTCTGAGACTCAGTTTCTTCATCATAAAGTACAGATAGAGAGACAGCTGACCTATTTTCCCCTATCCAGCTGAAGACAGCTAGATGGCACAAAGGATAGACTGCCAAGCTTGGAGACAAGAAGACTCATCATCCTGAGTTCAAATCTGGTATCAGACACTCATTAGCTGTGTGAACCTGGATAAGTCACTTAACCCTGTTTGTCTCAGTTTTGTGTAAAATGAGCTGAAGAAAGAGATGGCAAACCACTGCAGTATCTTTGCCAAGACCCCAAATGCCATCATGATGAATTGCACATGAATAAAAATGACTGATCAACAAAAGCTAAAGGCTGGATGGAGAGAAGTCCATGGAAATCTGGGTTCAATTCCTGCCTTTGATACATACTGACTGTGTGAATTTAGGCATGTCATTTAACCTCAGTGCTCTAGGAAATTCTCTAATATTAAAAATTGCAGAGGAGTCATTTATTTGCATTAGTAGAGGGATTTAGCTTACCTAGGAATTCCCTGAACCAGTGGAATTATAGGCCTATAGTCTATCTCTACACCTACCTTACTACTAGTGTTATTTTGGGCAAGTTATTTCACCACTTTGGATCCCAATAGTTACATTTATTTATTCATTCATTTATCCATTTATCTATCTATCTATCCATTCATTTATTTATTTTTTGCAGGGGGGAAGGCAGGATAATTGGAGTTAAGTGACTTGCCCAGGGTCACACAGCTAGTATGTATTAAGTGTCTGAGGCCGGATTTGAACTCAGGTCCTCCTGACTCCAGGGCTGGTACTCTATTCACGGAGTCACCTAGCTGCCCCTCAGTAGTTACATTTATAAAACAAGAAGGAGAGATTAGCTAATATCTGAAATTAATTCCATCTCTAATTATTATTAGTATTCTCTTATACTTTCCTTCCCTACTTCAGAGAGTTGTTTAGGGATCAAAATGGGATAACATATACAGAGCTTCACATAAATGTGTGCCATTATTCGGTCAGAAAGGTATCGTTATTCCCATTTTCCAATGGAGGATATTAAGGCATGGAGGAGTTTAATAGTGGTGCTATAGCCTATCTTATAATTCTAAATCCATTGTTCTTCTCCCATAACACAGCTTTCCTTTATCTTCTGTCTACCCAATTGTTCTTCCTCCAAACCATTTTCTTGTTCATTGTTGTTCAATCTTTTGAGTTGTGAAAGACTCTTTGTAACAGCATTTAGAGTTTTCTTAATAAAGATAATGGAGTGGTTTGCCATTTCTTTCTCTAGGTCATTTTACAGATGAAGAAACTGAGGCAAACAGGGTTAAATGATTTGCCTAGGGTCATACAGCTTGTAAGTGTCTGAGGCCAAATTGGAACTCAAGTCTTCCTGACTCCAAGCCCCTAGCACTCTATTCACCGTGCCACCCAGAACACAGTAGGAGATTAATGAAGGTTTGTGGTTTCATCCAAGTTGTGTTGGACTCTTCATGATCCCATTTGGGGTTTTATTGACAAAGATACTGGAAAGCTTTGCTATTTCCTTCTCTAGCTCATTTTACAGATGAGGAAACTGAGGCAAATAGGGTTAAATGACTTATCCAGGGCCACACAGCTAGTATCTGAGACTGGATTTGAACTCAGGAAGAAGATTCTTCCTGTCTCCAGGCTTGACATTCCTATTCACTGTACCAGCTAGCTGCTCCAACCAATTTCTTATGAGTATTATTACTGTTGTTGTTATTAGTAGCAGTATTTATTTCTTTTCTGGGTCTAGATAGCTGAAGTGAGCAAGGTCAGTAGTTCTCAAGTACCAGGACTTTAATTTTGAGCCAAGAGTGTGTAAGTTGAGACAATAAACACACAAACCATATGCTGAAAATCCTGTTATCCCACAATCTATCATCTAGTGTTGGTTATTGCCTGTATGTGTCCTTCTGACTGAGATCCTTTCTAGAAAAAAGTAGACACACTCACACACACACACACACACACACACACACATCTTTGATGTCTGACTAAGCTCTAAGCAGGTACTCCACAGCCCTGGCTTCTGTCACCTTTATGGCCACTGGAACAAATTGTTCTCATCCATCCATTCTACCAGAGGAAGTCTTCATGTGCTTGGGATAGACACCCCCCTAACTCACTGATGGTTTTGAGGCCACTTGGTTACCCTTAACCTGGTTTAGACCATTTACCAAGACTTTTACTGGAAAACAGCCTTTGTGCATGCTACAACTTCTTGGTGCCACAGATGAGAGCTGAGTGGGAGGTGGACACCAAAGGTAGATAAAGAGGAAATTTGCTTTCCTCACACCATTTTCAAGGCCACATGTGTGGCCTTGCCAAAAGTCATTAAGACAACAATGCTGTTGTGATGAGAGGGTTGTGGAGACAAAGTCTGAAGGTCAAAGGGATTGGTATTGTTTCAAAGAGCAAATGGAAACTAGAGAGGTAATTTAATAATGGATTTAAAGTATGCAAATGGTTATTATAATGATTATCAAAGCAAACTAATGACCATCTCCCCTGAAGTAAAATTAAACTTCAATTAACCAAAACCTAGGCAGTCAGAGCCCTCAATTAGCAGGTCCCCTCCACTTCTACCTTCACTGCTTTGTTGACTGCCTGAGTTTTTAAGACCAGCATAACAGAATAAGCCAACATTGGAAAATTTGGGAAAAAAATAAAACTTGCAGAGCATTTCCTGGGCTCAGTGGACATTCAGCCTAGAATAAAACTATAGAACAGTGGAATAAAAACAGACCTTAGATATCATAGTTGTAACTAAGAATTTTTGCACCTAGGAAAAAAGGCAAGAAGGGTGCCCTCAATTGGTAGAGTGTAGAAGACGGGAAGGCAGCCTGTAAAGACCTCACTTTGCAGATCAGTTGAAACTTCCAATCCAATCCAATACAGCATCTATTAAGGGCTTATTCTATAAAAGGTCCTGTCTTAGGATTTGGAAATTCAAGGCTAAAACAATAACAACAACAAAAATAGTCACTGTCTTCAAGGAATTTGCATTCCTTGTAACATATGAACATCTAAGTAAATAGGAAATAATGTGAAGAGAAAGAGATGTTAATTGAGGGAGCTGAGGACAAGATAGATAGATAGACATACATACACACATACATACATAGAGAGGTATATATCTATCTATATGGACAATATATAGGAAAAATTGTTGCTCATCTTTCATTTTTCAAAGAGGACCAATGATATCATAGGGTGACATCTTGACTCATGAGTAAATTGGATGTAAATGAGGCAAAGTTGTTCAAAGTCCTCAGTCTCACTCTGTCTTCCTGAGTCATCAAAGTGCAGTGGCAAGACAAAAGTTAAGATAATTGGCAATTGTCCAGGATGCCCTGGGACCATGGCTTTTTCAATGTCTGACTAAGCTCTAAACAAGTACTCCACAGCCCTTGCTTCAGCCACCTTCATGGCCACTGGAACAATTTGTTCTTATCCATCCATTCTACCAGGGGAAGCCATCATGTGCTTGGGATAGACTCAGTGATGGTTTTGAGGCCCTTTGGTTACCCTCAACCTGGTTTGGACTATTTACCAAGACTGTTTTACTGAGATGCAGCCTTTGTGCATGCTCCAGCTTCTTGGTGCCACAGGTGAGAGCTAAGTGAGAGGAGGACACCAAAAGTAGATGAGGAGGTGATTTGCTTAGACTTGAAGGAAGCTGTGCATTCTACCATGTAAATTTGAAGAGGGAGTTAATCCTAAATCTTAGTTAAGACCTACAGGTGACAGATAGACTGTCCTTTTTAGGCAGCAGAAAGCAGGCAGTTTTTGCTGAAATGTAGAATATGTGAAGGGGAGTGATGTAAATGATTCCAGAAAGATAGGATGGGTCCAGATTGTAAAGGACTTTAAATGCCACCCTGAGGAGGTTGCATTATTGGAGAAGAGATAGACAGACATTTAAGACCATGGGAAATCTGTGTGCAGGGGAGTGACATAACTCGTTTTGTGCTTTCAGAAGATTATCTTGACATCTGTGTGAAGAATGGATTGGAGAGGGGAGATACTGGATGGAAGTCAGGTGTCCAATTATGTAGCAAGTTTTTATAGGACAGAAGCTCAGGTAAGATGGTATTCTTATGAGTGGAGAGAAGGGAAAGTGAGTGAGATAAATTGTGGAGAGTCCAAGAGACTTTTCAACCAATTTGCGATGGGGATGGTAAGAGAGAGGAAAGAGTAGAAGTTCAGATCATGAGCTTAGGTGACTAGAAATATGATTGTATCTCCCAAAGAAATAGAGAAATTTGGAGTTGGAGTGGGCTTAAAGGATGAAGTTGAATTCTGTTTTGTACAACTTGACTTTTAATTGCCTAGTGACCACCCAGATGTGAATGTCCAAAAGATAGTTGATAATGAATGTCTGTTTAAAAAGAGAGATTAGGGCTACATATCTATATCTGGGAAGTATATGAAGGGAATTGACGAAATCACCAAAAAAAAGTATAAGGAGAGCAAAAAAGAAGGGCCAAGACAGAGCCTTAGGCTACAAACCTTAAGATATGCTTTGAGGTTAGGATAGAGATAATGATTTCACAGATGGGAATGAGGAATGATCTGCCAAGCAAAAGAAGAACCAGAAGAAAAGAGTGACACAGAAATCAAGGGAAGAGTCCTATGCTGCCTGCCCACAGTGACTACCTCCTCGTATATGGGACTTATTTGGCACCCTCTAAGTTCAGCCATTCCTGAGACCAAGGATTGCCTGGGACAAGGCACTGTTTACTTAACCCTAGTGGCAGATTATCTAGTAAAGCCAATCCCTTCATCTTATAGATGAATAATGGAGGCTCAAAGAGGTTGAGAAATTTGCTCAAGATCATACAGCTTATTTATAACAAAGTCTAGAATAAAACAAAGGTCTCCAGCTACTTCATACACTATTCTTTTCTATGCCATGCTCTTTTATATGTGTATGTAACTATATATGCATATATATATGTGTATATATCTGTATGTATATACATGTATGTATGTGTGTGCATATGTTTGTGTACACACATATTCACCACAACACCAAGCATAGGGCCAGGCACCTGGCTTATAAAATGAGTGAAGGCCATTTGGTACAGCACTGATCAGGAATTTCCTGAACCATGGAGCATATCTACAAGGGAAGCATATACTCTCCAATGGTGGGTGGTGGGGGTTGGAATAGAGATTAATGCAGAGGGAGGGAGGTTTAGAAAGTATTCGATTCTGTGTCTGGTTTTAGAGAAGCATAGCAAGTGGGTGGCATCTGACCAGTCAGACCAATTAATTATGAGAGTCTTTGTTTTAAGTCATTTGATTTAATTTAATTGCCCCTGCAGCATTCAATCAGCAAGTTGGAATGGGAAAGTCTAAGAAGCCTAAATCCTCCTTTTCATTTCCCTTTTTGGAAACTTTTTATTTCCCTCTTGGCTATTCTTCTGGATTTCAAGATCTCCAAAAAACTCTTCATTCTGCGAAATGAACAGATGAACCCACTCCCTCTCCCCCAGCTTCATTTTAAGTGGTATTTTTCCCCATTAGATTGTAAACTCTGGGGAGGGGGGAAGGCATTAGTTTATTCCATTCTTTGTATCCCCTAGCACTTAGCACAGTGCCCGTCATATAGTAGCACTTTATAAATGTTTATTGTTTATTGATTTGGGGAAATATCACTGACATGTTTGGCAGGAGGCAGAAGGCTTGGAGTTTGTGCCTACCACATAACTTGTTAGGCTTTTGTCTAGATGTGCCAAGCACATTGCTTACAATGATGTCATCACGAAGCACATAAAGTTATAGCCTTGAGGTGACAAGGATATACATATACTTGTGACTGGAGATGTCTTTTTCCATTCTATGCCTGGTCCTCTTCTTTCAGCTGTGGTGATATCAGGGGGAGACAAGATGTTAAAGTGGAAATGGTCTGAATTTGGAATCAAATAAGCTAAGCTCAAATTCTAGCTGTGTTGCCTATTAGCCTAAAGTGATCACAAATCACTTTATAGATCTGTTTCTCAGTTTCCTATTTTTTAAATGAAAGAATTGGACTTTTAATATCACTTCCTCTTTTTTTTTGTTTTTTAGTATCCTTCTACCCCAAAGGAAAGGTCACAATCAATCCCTTACCCAGAGGGAAAAGGGATGTCTGTGGTTTATTTGGAGTTATAAACAGCTCATCTACAGAAACAGGCAACTTAAAGGTGATGATTGAAAAAGAATCTGCTTTTCTTCTGCTCTATCCTATAGGTCAGGCCAAGGGAGGACCCACATCAGGGGGAGTTGCTGGCTGTAGCTGCAGCTCGTTGGGTTTCCTCACAGGCTCACAAGTTTCTCCTTGACAGCAATTTGTGACTGAGTTAGGAGGGCAAGGTAAGTCACCATCAGCAGGTCATTGATTCAGCATGGTCTCCAGGTCCTCAGGGGCAATCTTGGGAATTTGGCTAACCAGGTCCATCAGGAAGCGGCCCATGGTGGTGTCACCTGACACCTTTCCGGACCTCATGTCCTCAGCATACTGCTACACTGTGCTCAGAGCATCCTGGATCCGGGCTGATGCACCACCAACTTGCTGCAGATCACTTGAAAGAGCCGGCGCTGGAGTTGGGGTCGGGGCAGCTGGCAGAGGCACCGAAGTCGGAGCCTGGCCCTGGGCTTGTGCTGGGTCTGGGAGGGAGCTGGGGCAGAATCAGGTGTAGATGCCAGGGTTGGGGTCTGGGGCCTGAGTCGAAGTCGGGGAGGAACCCAAGGCTGCCTATGTTGCCAAAGCGCTAAAGACCACTTGCTCTTCTAAATCTATGATCTTATGATTGACTGATCTTGAACGGAATGTATTATTGTTCAGTAGTGTCTGACTCTTTGTGGCTCCATTTGGAGTTTTCTTGGCAAAGATACTGGAGTGATTGGCCATCTCTTCCAGCTCATTTTACACATGAAAAAAAAAAAAAACTGAGACAAGCAGGGTTAAGTGACTTACTCAGAGTCACACAAATAATAAGTGCCTGAGGCTAAATTTGAACTCAGGAAGAAGAGTCTCCCTCCCTTCAGGCTTGGCACCACTTAGCTGCCCCCAAACAGAATTGTATATGCAAAATACACTCAGCTGCCAAAGTGCTCTTCCTAAAATGCAGGTCTAACCATTCCCCACTTCCCCCCAATTCATTCACTAAACTCCACTGACTCCCTGTTTCTACCAGGATCAAATGGAAAATCCTGTTTGGCTTTCAAAGTCTCCCATAACCCTTCCTATCTAAATCTCTTATACCTTCCTCCCCTCCCTGTACTCTATGAGCAGAGATGCTGATCCGGTGTGTGCTAGAGCCAACTCTAACTGGTTTAATATAGCCTGCCATATGAGTATTTACAAAAAATCAGTAATCTCTACATATCCAGGATTTAATTTATTGTTTTGTTCAGTGTCTAGACTTTAAGAAAGTGTCAATAATTCAGATTCAGTTTAAAAGTATGTGTGCCTACATTCTCCCAGCCAAATTCAACATTTACTAATCTACCCCTGTACTGGCTTCCTAACTTGTTTCTCCAACAAGACAATTCATCCCTCAAGCTCTGAAGGTTTTCACTGGCTCTCTCCCATGCCTGAAATGCTCTCTGTCCTCATTTCTCTGTCTTTTAACTTCCCTAGCTTCCTTCAAGTCTCAGTTAAAGCCCGATTTTCGGCCAGACTTTACTAGTTCTCCTGGCTCTTAATGCCTTTCCTTTGAGATATCTCTGAACTTAGACTGTATACATTGTTTGTGTCTATTTGTCTGCATGTTGTTTCCTCTATCAGATTATGAGCTTGTTGAGAGCAATAGCTATTTTTTGCCTTTCTTTGCATCCATACTATTTTACAGTGCCTGGTACAGAGTAGGCGCTTAATAAATGCTATTTGATTGATTAACAGAGTTGGATATAAAACAATGAAATCTTTCAAAAAACAATAGTAAGAACAAAGAAAATTTATTGAAGTTTTTGTCACCGTTACAGTTATTTTTATTTTTTGTTTTTATAGCCATTATTTCAGATTTGTTTTTCACATTTCAATTTATTTATGTATTTATTTTAGTTTTCAACATTCACTTCCACCCAATTTTCAGTTCCAAATTTTTTCCCAGTCTCTCCTCTTCCCCCACCCCATGATGATGTGCATTCTGATTACCCTTTCCCCCAATTTGCCTTCCCTTCTATCAACTCCTTCCTCTTCTATTGTCCACTTCCCTTTCTATTTTCCTGAAGAGTAAGCTAGATTTCTATACCCATTGTCTATGTATCTTATTTTTCAGTTGCACATAATAACACTTTTTAACATTCTTTTTTTTTTAACCTTGAGTTCTAAATTCTTTCCCTTCCTCCCTCTCCATCTACCTTCATTAAGAGGCCAAGTAATTCAATATAGCCTGACATGTGTGTCATGCAAAACACTTTCATAATAGACATGATGAAAAGACTAACTAAATTTCCCTCCAACCTATCCCACCTGCTGTTTATTGTATCCTCTTCTTTGACCCTGTCCCTCCTCAAAAGTGTTTGCTTCTCATTGTCCCTTCCCCCGATCTGCTCTCCCTTCTATTATCCCACCCTCTCTTATCCGCTTTCCCTCTACTTTCCTGTAGGATAAGATTGATTGCCATACCCAATTGAGTATATATGTTATTCTCTCCTTAAGGCAAATATGATGAGAATAAGGTTGTCTCATTCCCTCTCACCTCCTCTCTCTTCCATTCCCCTGTAAAAGCTCTTTCTTAGATCTTTTATGTGAGATAATTTATCCCATTCTACCTCTCCCTTTCTCCTTCTCTTCAAACATTCCTCTCTCATCCTTTAATTTTATTTTTTAGATATCATCTCTTCATATTCAACTCACCTTGGGCCCTCTGTGCTATATATACATATATATGTATATAGATAGATAGCTATGGCCCAATATATATATATAGATACATACATATTTATATAAAGCCCGATAGATAGATAGATAGATAGATAGATAGATAGATGATAGATAGATAGATAGATATAGCCCTTGTGCTATCTTTATATTGCCTCCAACTACCCTAATAATGAGAAAGGTCTCATGAGTTACAAATATCATCTTTCCATGTAGGAATGTAAACAGTTCAACTTTAATAAGTCCTTTATGATTTCTTTTTCCTGTTTACCTTTTCATGCTTCTTTTGAGTTCATTATTTCAGATTGAGGTACCTCTCCTCCTCTACACTGAATCTTCTTCATAACAAGAAAAAAAAACACATAAGCAAAAATGCCTTATACAGTGAACATTTCAGACAATATATACATCATTCTATCCCAGGTGTTCCCATTTCTTAGTCTCAAAAAGGGGGTTGTGTTATTCATTTTTCAAAATTACATATGGTTTTTCATTGATTCAAAGCTTGGCATCCTTTGACTGATCTTTTCATCTAGATGACTGTAGTCATTGTATAGAACAACATTGTTTTATTCCTGCTTAGTCCACTCTGCATCAGATTATACAAACTTCCAAAGTTTCTAGGAATTCCTCACATTTGTCCTTTCTTACTGAAAACTAATGAATGGAAAAGCATTTTGTTAAGCACCAACTATGTGACAATCCCAGTAGTAAGTGCTGGGGACACAAAAAAGATAGTTTCTACCTTCAGGGAGCTTAAATACCAGTAGTGTAATAAAACTCAAAGGGAAGTGTTGCTTAGGAAAAGATTCTAAGTCAGGAATTTCATTAGTTTGTTGAATAAGGCCTTAGGGGAAGAGATTGAGACACCCCTCTCAAATAAAGTGGCCAAGTTCCAGTAGTAGAATAAGGAAAGGGAGGAAAAGGAGGAGGGAGAAAGGGAGGAGGAAGAAAAAAAGTAGGAGTAGTGATTGTTAGCAGTGGTAGTGAGGGTAGTGGAAATGATAGTAGTGGTGGTGGAGAAGTTAGAGAAAAGTGGGAGGAGGTAACTAAATAATATTCAATTCTATTCATATGTCAAAAACCTTTTTGTCTTCTGACTATTTGCTAATCGATGGGCATCTAGTTTGTTTCTAATGCTTTGAAGTTTTGTTTTTGTCTTCGACAGAAATTGTGTATATCTTTCTTCCTATATGCTCTCCAACAATGACTATCCCCTTTTCTGGGTCATCTTTGACAATTTACAGGTGGTGCAATGTGTTCTAAAATTCCCCTATGGGCTAGTTTTATGAACAGATAATAAACCAGGTTATTTACCTGATGATTTTTGGAGGCTCCTTTCTCTAATAGTAGTAGTAGTAGTAGTAGCACTTTCTGATTGAATTTCTATAATGATTGAAAATCCATCATTAGAAATCCATTCCTCTGGGTCTTGGAGGTCTTCTGGTCCTTTAGAATCTTTTCATAAAGTACAAGTACACTTATGAGAGTTAATACATTGTGCTTTAAGTTAATAATACTTTAGCAGAAATTAGTTCATCTGATGCTTTCCACAAAAGGAAACAAAGAGCATAATGCCCCATGGGAATGAGGCACAGGCTGGACAATAGTGGAGGGGGTGTAGAGATAACAGGAAGGATGAATGGTGATATTGAAATTATTGTTCCAACAGAATATTTTTTTCCTAGTTCACAATTGTACTAAGGAAAAAACTTGACTATATCAATCAACCTACAAGTGATTGCCCCCAACCTCTGAGAATGACTGTGTGGTGATACCAATCAATCAGAAAGACTTTTGAAATACTAGCACCTCTTTGCTACTGCCTAAAATTATTTAGTCTTTTAGACATGACCTAAAGGTGATATCTAGACAGTGAGAGGCTGTGGTCATTATCCAGATAATTCCAAAGACATTGGAAGAAACCTAGTATAACAACCAAGTCTATGCTAGCAGAACAAAATAAAGAAAAACCCATCTAGTACTTTGGGGCAGATAATTTTTTTTTTCTTTTAACTGACCAATCATTGAAGTAAACTGTTTCTTGAGCTGAGTTAATCTGGATAATTAATTGCCTCCATTTTCTCCTTTATATAATAATGTACATTAGGGCTGGGGAGGGTGCAGGAGGGGGATGTTTTGTACCCTAAGTGATCCAGCTTGGATGTCTTCTTATATCAAATTCACTTCATAATTACTCAACTCTCCATCTCACTTTGCCCCTGTGCACAGCCTGCCCATTCCTTTGAGGCACAATTATCACACTCTAGACTTGTCCTAAGAGCCTTGCTTTCAATGAAAGGAATGATATACCAAAAGATACCTGTCTCCTAGTCAGCTTAGTGTCTCTCTAAGC
Source organism: Petaurus breviceps papuanus (assembly GCF_028583685.1). Lineage (NCBI taxonomy): Eukaryota > Metazoa > Chordata > Mammalia > Diprotodontia > Petauridae > Petaurus > Petaurus breviceps. The sequence continues at coordinate 12,086,390 of NW_027185712.1, read as the reverse complement.
TGTCCCAGTGGGTAACATGCATTCTAGAAGTGAAAATAAAATAGGTCACTTTGAGAAGTGGAGGCTCTTTTCCTGGATAGTGGCCTGAATACAGTTAATGTTCATCAATAGCTTTGACTATTGATGAATCTCTCCGATCATCAGATTACTTTATGGCATGAGGCAGCTGCATTATACTTATTACTTATTCTTTTAAAAGCCTGCTTTTGAAAGTTACTTAGAATTCGTGCAGAATTTGCTTGGACATCTGAGGCTGGCTGAAGTTGCAGGTCAGGGAGAAGGGCAGAAATGCTACATTTACATTGGGGACATTTTCTCTCTTTGTGCCGCTGATAGATATGTCATAGATTTAGCGCCTCTAAGGGATCCTAGAAGCTTTCCAGGGCAACCTTCTCATTTTATAGATGAGGAAATTGGGACCCAGAGGCCATAGACATCTGATCAGTTCCTTGGTCTCCAAGATGGGGAAATCACAATAATGGAAAGTGACAAAGAAACTGCACTTCTTGTGAACTTTGAAAGCTAGAAAGATAATATGGTCCAATTGACTTATTTTACAAATGAGGAAACTGAGACCCAGAGGGGGAAATGAATCAGTCAAATTCAGCTGGTGTGTAGCAGAGTTTGGACTAGAGTCCAGGTCTCCTGAAACTTAGTCTAGGGTTTTTCATACTAGCAATCAATCAACAAGCATTTGGTTAACACTAGAAAATGTTCCAGGAAATAAGGAAGGCACAATTGGTCTGAGTCAATCAGTTAACTAGCTTTTATTAAGTACCTACTATATACTAAGGGAATACAGAGATCTAAGTCTCTTTTCAATGCTCCTGACATATTGTCTGCTTTTGTTGAGAGAACTGAATTGTCTGTCTAAATGAGATCTATGCACATTAATCATGTGGCTAGGTGGTGTAGTGAATAGGTGAATAATTAGGCATGGCTAGGTGGTGTAGTGAATAGAACACTGGACGTGGAGTGAGGAGGACCTGAGTTCAAATTCACCCTCAGATACTTAACACAAAAAAGTAGCCATGTGACCTTGGGCATATCACAACCCCAATTGACCTGCCTTATCCTCTCCAAAAAAAAAAAAGCAAAAAAAAAAATGATGGGGTGCTTGGGTGCCTGTGCTTGAACCACAGTTTGTAAAGTCACATCCAGTTCCAAAATCACATTTCTCCCTATCCTCAAAAACACTGTCTCAGGCAGTTTCTCTCTAGCTCAAGGGCAGCATGCCCTAACAAAATACGTATCTCTCTTCTTGATGCTGTGGCCAGCTGCACCTATAGAATTTAGTAGTTTGACCCCACTGTGTACTGGCTGAAGCAGTTGTGTACTGGGTCATACCTATTGTATGTACCCTATATTCAGTCATATGTGTACTTCCTAGCTCATTATATAAATCTTGAATCCCTCGTTAGATTGCGATATACATATATTCCCCACATCCATCTTGTCAAACACGACATTGATGGGTGGCAACTTGGTCAGCCCTGACCCCTGATTTAGTGATATTTCAAGCTTAAAAGCACACCTCCATGCAGCCCCCCTGGACTATTTCCTGGTGAATTCTAGGCAATATACCTATGCAGTAAATATTAAAAATGCATGTTTATTTAAGAACTGGCCACTCCTTAACTCCTCCCTAATCTTGCCCTGATTCACCTAGTTAACATATTTGGCATAGGTTCTACTATAGATTACCCTATATATATATATATATATATACTTTAAATGTATCCCTCTAAGGTTGCAGGTTCGCTAAGAACTCTTGCCGGCTGTAAAATGTAATAATTAATCTTTTCCACCTTGACTTGAAGAATGCTTGAGAAGGTGAATTCATTCCAGACTGCTTTCCAGGGACTCTGGTTATTGGGGTTCCTGGAATCCCTGAAGCCCTGACCCCGTATCATCTAGATGAGGTCTATGCACATTAGTTCTACTGTGAGAGAGTAATGGATTTGGAATCAGAAAGTTCAGGTTTAAATTATGACTGTGGTAATAAATGAATGGATAGACTGATAGATGGATTGAAGGAAAAAAATTTATTAAGCACTTACTGTGTGCAAAGCACTATACTAAGAATTGGACATATAAATAGAAAAATAAAGAAGGTGGGTCTTAAGGGATGATTATTCTGATGGGAGGAGATAATAGAAGTCAATTGCAAATCAGATAGAAAAGGCCCACTTTCCTCAGGGTACTGTGGCAAAGTCGGTGACAATGCATTTTTTCCAATTTTTTTCAGTCACTTTTCTGAAATTGAACCATTTTAGCAGTACCAATGACTTTGGTGGCAAGAAGTTTCTTTGCATAGTTTTCAGTAGCTTTGACTACTGAATGCCTGCCATATCTATAGAGTAAATAGACAGGTTTACTCTGCAAAAGGCTTGATTCTTTGTATGGTAACTTCAGGGCAGTTCTGGTGATCTAGAGAGCTACAACTTTTAGGGCTCTTGGACTAAGAGGTCTGGGCTGTCTTTAGCCTCCTAATGTTATTAGTTGTCTCTGAGAATGAAGGATGAACAACTAGGAAAGACGACAGTGAAGGGGGTAACAGTGGCATGACTTGTTTGGTACATACCACCTCCTGTCTCCCCCACAGATCTACTTGCTGCTTCATCCAGGCTGCCTTATCTGCCCTATGGGGGGTAGTTGATTGGTAATTTATAGGGGTAGCTGGGTCCTATTCCAGAGGGGTTGCTCCTTTAGATGTTGGCTCTGGGGCCTGTTCCAGAAGCAGAACCAGCAGTCTTAGAGGAATTATTATGCTAGGATCCTGCAGGCTGACCTTCCTGTCAATAAAAGTAGATCCATGGTTAGTGCTGGTGATGGAAAGGATGTCAGGGTCCATTTTCCACAGCAATAGTGCCCTTTGGTGATGGCCATGGTAGACAGCCAGAAAGCAAGCCACCACTATTCACAGTATATAAAACTGGGCAAATCATTTCAACTCTATAGGACTAAAGTTTCCTCATTGGGGAAATGAAGGAGTTAATATAAATGATCTCCGAGTTCCTCTACAGCTCCATATACCATTTATCTCAAAGCCCAGGAGAAGAGAATGTAATTATCCAGTGAATATAGGACAGTATGGACAACTAATTGAGAAAATTCTGGAAAACAATCCCTTTGGAGATCTTTTAGAATAAGACATAGATGCATTGGCATCTGGAGAATTTAAGTACAATCATCTCTGGAGGAAATAACATGTATAACTTGGGGGGGGGGGAAACATGCTTCTATGAAGCCCTTATCTCTTCATGTTCCACTGTAATTCAGTATGCATGAGTCCTTAGGCCATATGTCTACATAATCAATCAGTGAGATTGGTTGAGCAATGACTATGTGCAAGGTACTGGTGGGATACATAAGCAATTCCAGACATTGGCATTATAGCTAAACACTGCACAGACTTTTAGTTTAAAGAGAAAAAAAAATTCACTCAATGCACCAGTGGTTTGGTCAGCAATTAGATAAGTAGCCAAAGCAGGGAGGCCAGCATTTTATCTCAGGATATTAGAATCATAGAATTTTAGTGTTAGAATAGACATGAGGGTCCAATATTGACCTATAAAAGAAACCTCTCCACAGCAGTCTTGAGGAGTGATCACCTTGCCTTTACTCTCAGACCTTCAGTAATTGGTCTGTAACCACACCAGAAACAAAGCTTGCTTACTCCTCCTCAGTGGTCACACTTCCCTGGCTGTGGTAGTGAAAGCCTTATCCTAAGACATGCTTCTCCTTGGAGACTTTTTCCACATCCAGTAGCAGCCTGTCCTCACAACTTAGAAAATATGGGATAACTTAGAGCTCCCTTGGGACATATACCAAGTGAGCCCTCCCTCCTTCCCTCCTGTCCTTGACTTCTTTAGTCCCAGGGGCAAAATCCCTGGTTGTACCTCTTTCTACTGGACACTCCATAGGCTACATTCCCTTTCATCCTCATGAGTCAATGTTGACTCCTTTTTGCCTTTCTTCATCCCTTTAGCTTTTCTGAATACTCAGTCTGAAAACAAATGGAAGATGAGATCTTTCTTGCTTATGTTTAATAAAGTGTAACACATACTTCTTATCATCCTTGTTCTTCTCTCTAATAATGGTAACGTCTATGACTTATTCATCTTCTACATTAAGAACTTTGCTTAAAGACAGTGGTAAGTGAACCATGATCACTGGCTGTTTGATACCGGATCCACATCCCAGTCTGGATCCATGATGGGGGGACAGGTCAATAATCTAAATATCACCCAAACCTTCAAGTGGGCCTTAGAGGCTCTATTTGTTCCAATCTATCAGGTAAATATGTATTTATGTGGTTTTTAAAAACATTTAATTATTTACCTAAGAGCCCTGAACAAGCTGCTCTATCAGGTAAAGGCATTTGGAAGCAGCTTTTTAAACTATGTATTATGTTAGATCTATTCCACTTAAATACATTTTTTATAATGCAAATTTTTTTAAAAGGAAAAATCTATTACCTTCAGCTCCTGTTCTCCTCTGTCGTGTAAACATAGATTTAGGGCACATGCTCTGCATATTAAAATATGTCAGAGAAATCCTGTGGAAAATCATTTTTGCTCATGCTGTGCGTCAGTAACCACTTTTCAAGGTGCAATATTTCAATGATATGGCATCGCTATTCTTTTTTTAATGTCCAAAGCAGTTAGACCATATCATGGACTAATTCCTTGGCAATAGACACTATTTATTCTTAACTGTGTGTGTGTGTGTG
>NW_027185712.1:12049283-12081555 GCF_028583685.1 Petaurus breviceps papuanus | reverse complement strand
AGAGAGAGAGAGAGAGAGAGAGAGAGAGAGAAAGAGAGAGAGACTCAGAGACATAGAAAGAAAGAGATCGAGACAGAGAGACAGAGAGAGACACAGTTTAGCATATTTTCAACTAGTTCCTGAGGAGTTCCTCCTCTACCTTTGTGCTACACTCTCACTAGCAAAACCAAAATATTTTTCTAGAATCATATTTCCAATTTTATCAATAAAATATTCTAAACTTAAGACTCTACTGAAAATATCTGGCTTCCCAATTTATTCTTAAAGACATTTTAAATCCCTCTCAAGACTTAAAAACTGGTAGCAAACTAAGCTTTTTGATTGAAAGGATGATCCCCATTTAAACTGCCAAATAAACAGTGAGTCACTCCATGCTGAATGACCAACTGGTTAATGTAGTAGGAGTATGTAATGTAATGCCAACCAAAGGCAACTTCCCAAGGTTCAAAATACCAGCACAGCTGCTCTCCATTTTATTCAGTGAGAAATTAAGAACAGAGAAGATCAAAATATGACATCATTCAAAATACAGCATTTACTAAGTGTGATTAAATAATCTCCAAGTACTACCTCACTCCAGGACCTTACATTCATTCAATCAATTACAAAGTCCCTGTTCTAAATACTACTCCACCCCTAGGCTATACCTTCATTTAGTCCATCACAAAGCCCTTCTTCTCAAATGGAGATTAGTTTCCAATCATAAGTAAAGTACATTCATTTGTTCAATCAAAGAACACAAAAAGGTCAAAAGTTCCCCTCCCCTGGATCACTATTGAATCTACCCCAGAGTTACAACAAGTTTAAGCACAGCACTTAATACCCAAATGGAGGTCTTTTCTTCCTCTTGACATGAGGCAAATTCTCAGCAATCTTTGTTCCTGGGGAGACAAAGCTTAGCAAGGCCACAAGATACATTGCCAGTCTCTTCATTGATTCATCCTCTGTCTGCAGAACAGTCCTAGGACTCCTAAAAACATTGGCAAAACCCTCTTCCAGGATTTCTGTAAACATACAACAAGAAAATCCTTCTTCAGGGCTTTGGAACCAACAGCAAGGTTCCAACACTTCTGCAGCAACAGCACTGTCCTTCACCAGTGGACAGTATTCACTCTCTGTCTGCAGAACAGTCACAAGAGCTCTGAACCAACAGAAAGGTTCCAAGACTTCTGCAACAACAGGACTGTCCTTCACCAGTGGACAAATCTGGCAAAATAACATCAAAACAGACAGACCAAGTACCAGCATAACAGCCATGTCTCCTCAGTCCTTGGCAGCTCTGGGTGGCAGTTCTCAAAAGTCCTGGGCAAGTCAAAGTGGCCCTCAGCAATCCTCTCAGTCTCTCTCTCCTCCAAAGGTGCTGCTTTCAAAAAGTTCTTCTGCCTCTCTCTTGTCTCTCCAAATCTACGTCACCAGCTCCTCCCAGTTCAGGACTCTCTTTTCACGTCAACAAGTCCATCCCACAGGTGGGATTAACAAACTCTGGGTTTTAACACAATCAAAGCAAAAACCAAGCCAATACAGGGGAATCTTTAAATGCCATTACTATTACAGAGTAGGAGACCTGGATTTAGACCAGCTTGGCCATGTATCAGTTGTATGACCCTGGTCCAGTTACTTACCCTCTCATTGCCACAGACAATATAATTTTTAGAACAGATACGAGACTTCATTGATAAGGTTTCCCCAATGAAACTCCCCAAAGGAGTTTCCTACCTCAAAAAAAATACAGGTATAGTTTTTTAAGATAATAGCTAATATTCATATAGAACTTTGTATTATGAAAAGTGCTAAAATACATACATAAAACACATATTCAAACAGACATACATACATACATTAGAATGTGTGTATATGTGTATATATATAATTTCGTATATATTCATATATATATATACATATATAATTTCAATTTTTTCTTTTACCACAAGCCTATAAAATAGGAAAAGTTATTGTTCTCATTCTTCATAAAAAAAAAGAAATAAGGCTTTTAGAAGTGAATGATTTGTTAACAGTCACTTGGATGGTGGTAGCGGATGGCTAAATGAGTGAAGTTGCTTGGTTTCATTTCCAATGCTTTTCCTACTTTCTCTGTTACTGACTAGAAAGTAACAGCCTTGATGGTGTCATAGATACATGTCCTTTGGAAAGGTTTAAGGATCTATTGAATCTCTGATGGATATGAATCATTCAGTTCTTGCCCTAAAAGTGGGTGTGAGTATAGGAGCAAATTTTACTTCAAATTTAATCATCTTCAAAATTTTTGATCTGTAGGATGTGTTGGAAACTTAGCAAAAAAAATTGTTTTTTTGATGTGAGACTTCAAGCACTACCTCATTCCTTTAAGAAATCACGAGCATCACTTTTTTGAGTCATATTTGTCTGTTTCTTCTTTTAATCAGTCTTGGTCAAAGCCCAGAAGAAGAGAGATGTGTGAAGAGCCAAGAAACAAACTGCTCTACAAAAAAGTTAACTTAAGTTTTTTTTTTTTCCAAAATGCAAGATACACTGTTTGGACTTGGTTGTCATTTTTGTCATTTGATGCTTTTTTGCAACTAATGTGAACTGGCTAGCAGACAGTTATTTATAGTTTGTCTCCTAGATCTATTTCATTAAAAGCATCAAATTGGTCAATATGCTTTAGTAGAAATTCACATTTAACCAAGCTTTGAGTTTTTTGTTTCAATTCTGTTTAAATCTTGTTTTATGTTACTTTATAGGAATACATTTATAATGCTATTGTTAAGCAATCAATACTCATTGAATAGCTGTCAACTACTTATAATGAACTATTAATCAGCTAATAATCAATGAATAGTTATTAAGTAGCTTCAATGTGCCTACTGCTGTGTTATGTACTATGAAAAAAGAGCAAGGAAGTTAGACCAGCTGACTCAGGGAGGGAGAAGAGCAGCTAATCATCCTAATTATACTATCATCTCTTCCTTTTGGGGGCACCTTGCATCCAAGACATGAGAGCAGAGGAAAACAATATTGATACTGCTTGAACTTGGAAACTAGCTCTCATCACATAATGCCTGTGTATGGAGGATGCAGCAAAAATAAAACAAGTTGGACCTTCAAAGCAGTATGGTTGTCAGAACTGCTTCTTCCAGGGTGACTTTACCTTATTTCTGAGTGTTGCCCTGAGTCTTTTTGTGGGCTGGGACTAACTGCTAAACTTCCTGAGATTTGGCTATGACGACTTGGCTATATAAGACCAGACAAATATTCAAGCTTTCCAGCACCTTCTGAACTCTTCCCTATCTATCCCATTGGGTATGTCTATTTCAAGGTCAAGGGACCTTGACCATCATAGGCAACAAACTCTGTGAATGTGGAGAATACATAAACAATATTAATGCATTCAATTTTAATCCATTCATCTAATATTTATTATCTTCTGTATTTCAGTTCCATTATTTTGACAGATGATAGGTGTATAGATTTAGAGGTAGAGAGTTCATAAGAAATCACCTAGTCCAAGCCCATCATTTTACAAATGAGGAAATAGAGACCTTTACTGATGAAATGTGAGCAATATGCAATGAATTCCCATTGTACTCTTCTGCCTTAACTCAAAATGCTCTGTATCTTTATCTATCCACCCTTCCTTCCTGCTTGTTTCTCAAGAAAGGTGGCTCATTTGGCCGAGGCTAACTTTTTCACCTCTGTCCTTCATTCCACAGCTTCCCTTCTCTTTTTGATCATTTTCAAGAGATGCGAGCTGAAGCACTTTAAAGTTATCATAAGGCTGCTAACTCACAACAGTCATATGGGGTTGGTACCACAACTGATACTGTCTCCTACTAAAAATGAGAAAACTGATACTGCAAGTGGTCAAGTGACTTGTCCATGATCATATAGTTACCAAATGTCAGAACTAAAACTCACGCTTAGCTTTCATGCTTCAGAATCCATTGTTCTTTCTATTAGACTGCATTTCCTCTCAACCTGCACATTCATGGGGTTATAGATTGAGGAAAATTAATATTGGACTGTCTCATTTAACAACTGATATCTCTCTGTGAGTCCATTTCCTGAGCCACACTCTTTTGCAGGATGGGCAGTTTCTGAACAGCGTGATGCTGAAGGGAGTAAGATTATCCCTTTCAAAGGACACCTAGGTGCAGTGGATAGAGTGCTAGCCCTGGAGTCAGGAAGACTCATCTTCCTGAGTTCAAATCTGGCCTCAGACACTTACTAGCTGTGTGACCCTGGGCAAGTCATTAAACCCTGTTTGCCTCAGGTTTTTACATCTGTAAAATGAGCTGGAGAGGGAAACACCAAACTACTTTGGTATCTTTGCCAAGAAAACCTTAAAGGAGCTCATGAAGAATGGGACCCAACACAAATGACTAAACAACAACTATCACTTCTGGCCCCCAAGGCAGCTGCTCTTAAATGACTCCTTGCTTCTGTTTTCCCCCTAACTGAAGGCAGTTTGAGCTAAAGCCCTCCACAGGTGATGACTCTAATATCCTTGTTTTTGACTTGACCAAAGTTTGGAGCGATCTGGTCTGCAAAGAGAAGAGCAAGCCAGTGAAAACCTGATTGAAATGGCTTGTGTTTTCTGGTCAAAATTGCTGGAGCATCTGGATCTCATGGGGCAGCTAGTATTCTTGGAGTTGTCAGAGAGGGCAGGTGATCAGCCGCAACTGAAAGCCAGTTCCCTTTCCCTAGTTGCAGATAGATCATTTCACATGAAGATTATGCCTGCACCCCTCCCTCCACAAGAATGGAGTCATATAGAGGAGCTGAGAAATATTGACCCACCTCTTCATTAAAATGCTCCCCAATCAGGGCTGCCTTATGTTTGCCAGGGAAAGTCCAAATGATGTACTGTCAGGTCAATCAGGAGGAAGACACACCTAGGGCTAAAAGGCAGACCATTTCTCTACTAGGCTGCATGCCCTACTAATAAAAGCAAGATCTCACTCAGAGTTGCCTTAGATTGTATTTGGTTAAATTCTTGCTTACTACAAGATCTAGACGGGAAAGGACGTTAGATAACATCTAGTTTAACTACAACATGGGCATCTAGATCAAAGCACTGGCCTTGGATTCAGGAGGACCCAAGTTCAAATTTGGTCCCACTTTCTAACTGTATGACCCCCCCAGCAAACCACATCACCCTTTTTGCCTCAGTTTCCTCATCTGTAAAATGAGCTGGAGAAGGAAATGATAAACTACTCCAATATCTTTGCCAAGGAAATCCTAAACGGGGTCAAAGAGAGTCAGACAAGATTTAAACAATTCAACAACAAAACCACAACACATCTTGTATATGACCCCTCCTTTTGGTTCACATGGTAAGTATGGTAATTTAGGTCCTCATCACCTCTCTCATCCAGACAACTGTAGTAGTCTTCTAATTGTCTACCAGTCAACTTTTCTCCCATTTCAATCCATTTTGCACATATATACCAACTTTTTCTAGAGGCTACCTTTCTAGATTTCTTACCTTTGACTTCTATTAACTCTGCTATTTAGCTATAGCTGACTACCTGCTAGTCCTTGAACACAAGACTCTTTCCTCTCTGTGCCTTTGCTTTGGTAGCCTCTTATCCCTAGAAGATTCTCTTCATCACCTCTGCCTTTTCATTTCCTTGGCTTTCTTCAAGATATAGGTCAAATTCCATCTTTGTCTGGAAGCCTTTCCTAGGCCTCTCAGATCTTGTGCCTTTCCCTCTGGTATCACTTTCCATCTACTCTGAATACATCTTGTAGGTACTTGGTTATTTACATATTGTCTTCCCCATTAGTATGGGAGCTCTCTGAAGACAATTACAGCGATTTTTGCCTTTTTTTGTATCACCAGTAGTTAGTACTGGTGTATAGTGGCATATATGGTGCTCAATCAATACTTAGTAACTGACTAACCCTCTCATTTTACTTATGAAGAAACTGAGGCCCACAGAGATGAAGTAAGATGTCATGGTGGATAGAGCACTGGCCCTGAATTCAAATCTGGCCCCCGATACTTATTACCTAAGTGACCCTGGACAAGTTGCCTCTAACATAAATCTACCCAGTCCTTAAAAAAAATCCCTTTGTCTCTCTGACACCTTCAAACTATCATCACCATCTATCTTCCCCTTTTCACTGCCAAAATTATTAGTCTGCATTCAATTTCTCTACTTCTTTATTACTTACTCCTCACACCCTTGTAATCTGTGTTCTCTTCCAAAATCTACTACAATCCCTCTTTTAATGTTTACTTCTAACATTCTCATAGTCAAAACTAATGGACTTTTCTCAGTTCTGTGTTTCCTGATGTCTCTACAAAATGTCTTGTAGAATATGTCAGGGGCATGGGGTTCAAAGGCTATTTCTGGCAAAAAGCAGCTGTATGATCATGGATATAGCCATTTAAACTCTCATTGAACTAGGTGACCCTATAAAATGATAAATGAAAGATGAATAGCTGGTCTCCATTAGACTGGCAGGATTTTTGATAAGACAAATTCCTTACACTGTTAACATGAGACACTCCTAATTTTCCCTTTCCCCTAAATATGAACCTGTATAACAATGAGCTATGTTTTGGTGAAAGCCTAATGAATTAGTTCATGTGCAATCATCTTTTTTATTGTACTGTTATGAAAATGCTTGTTTTATTCCTTAAATTAAAAATAAAATTTGATAATGGGGGAAAAAGAAATCCTAATTAATTCATTTAAGTAAAGTCATATCTCTTTCTAAAGGCATCAGCATATAAAAAGGGTGGGCTTTTCCTGCTTGATTTTGTTTTGTTTAGTGAAATATGATTCCATGGTGAAATGTAAGATTTATAAGAATCCTCATACACTTTTTATTTACTAATAATTTAAGCATTCTTTTAACTTTAGTATGAGGCATATACAAAGATATACACTGAAATGACTAACTTTCCTTCTCTGTTAAAGATTTAATCTGAATTTTTCTGGCACTAACTGTTAGTGAGTCTTAAAAACACACATAACCTCTATATCTAGTTAAGGAGAAGGAACCTGGGAAGCTCACTGCTCCTTACCCTCCATAACTGTTGATGCCATTGTTTAGGGTCATACATTATTCCTTTATAATTCTGGCACAAGGGTGGGTTCCTAGCACACTTACCTAATTTTCCAATAGAAGCACTAGATGATGACTTTCCCTTTCTTACTCATTCTGCCATCCAGGAGAGACATGGAGCTATTTCTTTCTTTTCTTTTTTTCTCATCTGATCAGGAAGCTCAAACCTTTGACCATTTTCACACATTTTTTCCCTAGGGATGCTGCAAGAAACAAAAAGATAAGATGACTTTGTCTTACATTGCTGGCACGTGTCATATATCCCTTTCTGGCAAAGAAAATGAGTTGGAAAACAAGTGAAATGTCAGGATAACTTGCTGCTTCACTTAGGTCATTTGTTGTTTATGACTGGAATCATGCATCCTTATGTAGAGCACCTGACTCTAGTTAAAGCCGTTGACATTATTCATTTCCTGAATATGAATGAAAAATCTGGCCTCCTTGCCTTATTGTCACCGAGAGTATCATGGGCATAAAATCATGGTACAGTCACCCCCTTCTAACCTTGCTATACATTTGATCAAAGATGATAAATCAGAGCCCATAAGAGGGTATAACTTCATGAATTTTCTGAATGACCTTCGACAAGTTGATTGACCTTTTCAGGTCTTCCTTTCCTTATCTATAAAAGGAGGATCCTGGACATTGGACTAGATGATGCCAAAAGTTCCTTTCATCTTTTACATTCTCCAATCTTAATAATTAATAGAAAATGTCAGTCATGGTGGAAGTATAGTGCTTTGTTTGTTTGTTTTTGAGAACCATTCAATTGTAAGTTGATTGGGACCAATATTCATTCTGTAATGAAGAAGTGGAAGGGAATAACCATTTAAACAGTGCCTACCACACACCATGCATTGTGCTAAACATTTTACAAACATCTCATCCGATCCTTGCAATAACTCTGTAAGGTAGGAGCTATTTTTATGCTTGTTTTATAGCTGAGGAAACTGAGTCAAATGGAAGTTAATGACTTTCTCAGGGTCACAAAACTAGTAAGTGTTTGAGCTGGATTTGCAATACCTACAATGATCAACAGGGAACAACAATAATTTATATCATTATAGCACTTTAATGTATAAAAATGTTTTCTTCTTCACACAAGCATTTTCTTGTGATATGGGCAAGAAACACATTATTATTCTCATTTTACAAAGGTACCAGAAAGGCTCTGGATCCTTCCTATACATTAGCATTCTGTCCTAGTATCATTGGCCTGGTTTGCATCCTGAAATTCATGGAGCTTGAAGACATGTCTGAGGGGAGGGGCATGTCATCCCACTGCTGGGACACTAGAGAGTGAAAAATCAGAGACCTAATGGTACCTAAGCCACAGCAGTCCCCTTAACACAGTGGATACTGGAGTTATGATTGCCAGGTTGTGCCACCTTTGCATTTGTAGGGACAGACAAGAACTCAAGGAGTTTCAGACGCTTAGCAAGTGAGGAAATAATTGGACTCTCAGCAGCACAGAGCAGTGAGCTAGATCTCAATTGGCCCAACTGAAGTGAAGCTGGGATCATCTGGAAAAAAAAAACACCTGGCGCTGCTTCGGGGAGATAGTATAGACCATTTGTTCTTCTCTCACATCAGTGGTAAGTTGACCCAACAGCTTTAGTGATGTAAAACCTTGGTAGATGCCTTTTCAGCTCCCTGTTGGGGTGTTTGAGAGGCAGAAGGGGTGAGCAGGATGGAGATGGCAAACAGCTTCCAGATTAACTCCTGTTGTGGAGCCAAGGAGAGCAAGAGAAAGATGAACCTCAGTCCAGAAGAAGTTTCTACCTTTGGGAAGAATTGGGTCCAGGGACCTGGAGCAATAGATAATCTATGTCTTTGTTGAATTATAAGTAAAGCTTTCATTTTCAGTATAGCATATATGTATTTTTTTTTCTTTCTGGAGGAGGCAATTGGTGTTAAGTGATTTGCCCAAGGTCACATGTCTAGTAAGTGTTAAGTGTCTGAGGCCGGATTTGAACTCAGGTCTTCCTGACTCCCGGGTGGGTACCCTATCCACTGTACCACATAGCTGCCCCTCACTATAATATATTAAATTCTGTAAATATTTTCTGCTAAATTTAAATTCTGTTAAATGTATTCTTGAATTGGGGATGAATCAGAGGCATACAGTGGAGATGGAGTGAAAGATGATTTTTACAGTAGGATGAAAGTCAGAGCAAAATTGGATTTTAGAATTCACACCAAATCCTCTCTAATGAGAGAAAAAATAGCACCATTCACAAAGGAGAAGAGTTAAGAGATCAATGGTAACTATCAATCAATCAACAAGTATCTATTAAGTATCTCCTATATACCAGGGATAAAAATGCAAAGAAGGAAAGAGTCTTTACTCTCAAGAAATTTACATTCTCACTATCTTCTCAAAAACCTAAGAGAGGAATGAGTGTGCTTATAACCTAGGGCATCCTCTGGAGTTGAATATTATACATGAAAGGAGTAATAAGAGTTTGTTTGACAAAACATACCCAAATCCTTAGTGCTGAATAACATCAGGCATTGGTCACAGTTCCCATCCCCTCCAGTGTCATAAATATATGGAATACGAAATTCAAAGAGCTTAAGTAACTTGTCTGTGATCATATAGTAAGTTTTAGAGCAGAGTCAAATTCTGATCTCCTGAATCAAAGCCTAGTGTTCCATGTACCCACTCCTAAAGTGAAAAAGAACATACACCTGATGATTCTTATTAGATAATGTTTTGATAACATTAAGAGAGAGTGAAAAACCATAAAAGCATTACATTCTTGAAGGCAGAAAGGACATATTTAAAGAGTTAGGTTAAAGTAGGTTTCTCATCCTATACCCCCCGTAATCCAAAGGTTTTTACATCTATAAGTGACTGTTGACTTACAATGACTAACTGAACAGAATAAGTGATTTTTTTAGTATGATCCCAAAGCATCAAGCTCGAGGTCTATCTATTTAGGCTATAGTGTGCTAAAGAAAGTCTTTGCTGATTTCACGTTTTTGTTAAGAATGTTCCATATATTCAGACCCCAGGATTGAATATTCTTAGAGAAGAAGACTAATAAGCTGAGTAATATGTAAAAATGGAATAAGAAAAGAAAAAATAATACCAAAATTGTTCTTGACCCTCAGGATGATTAAAGCTTAGTTGGATAATAGTGACTCATTTAATTCATAATTAGGCATGTATAGTGTGTAGTCTACACAAATAGAGACAAAATTAAATTAAACTAGAAAGCCATATATTCAAATTAAGAATTGACTATTAGAGTAGCTATCTATGGGCTATAAACAATTTGTATAAATCAGTGACCTCATAAAGGCCTGAAAATAATGGAAATTTTAATCAGGAAGAAACCTTGAAAATCATCTTCCTTTTACAGATGAAGACACAGAAGGTCAGAGATGTAAAATCATTACCCAAGGAAATAGTCTATTAAGTGACAGAACTGAGGTTACCATTGGGATTGTGGATAGAAAAATCCCAATTTCCACCACCCCAATGCTACCTCCAATGAACTTCAGGTGATGTTGACCAGATGCACATAAATGAGATGAAATGGTTTTATTTTTTTTTTGGGGGGGGAGGGAACAGTGAGAAAAAAATCTATTTTGCACGAAGATTGAAGTTTCTGGATAGAAATTGCTACTCTTCATATTCTCTTTGCCCCAGAGCACTTATAATGGTACTGTGAATATGCAAGACACTCACTAAAATTCCTTGGTGTGATGACTTCTCCATACCACATGATATACTTATATGTCTGTGTGTGTCTTTTGTTATTACATCACCTTAATTTCCAAATCCCTCTCTTCGAACCAAAGAGCCAAATTTTTAAATGAAGAAATTTTAAAAGAAAGAGAAAAGTAATTAAATAATACTAGTCAAGATAGCTATAGAGTATCATTGCATATGTAGTGTTATCAAACTGTAATCTATCAACTCGGTGAAGTCATTCAGCCTATTATGTGCCAGTTACTAAGCACTAGGGCTTAGAAGAGAGGCAAAAGCAGTTTCTGCCCTAAAAAGAGCCCACATCCTAATGAGAGAGACAGCATGCAGACAACTGTATACAAAAGAAAAAAACGTGTGTAAGACAACCAAGAGAAGGCATAAGCCTTGAGGAGGGACCAGCAAAGGCTTCTTGAAGAAGGTAGAACTTTAAGTAAGCTAGGGAAAGCAGGGGATAGAGAAAATATACAGAGCATCCTGGAATGGGGAATAGTCAGAGAAAATGTACTGTGGGGATATGTACTGTCTTAAAGAGCAAGAAGAAGGAGGACACGGTTACGAGATTGTAGGTTACGTGGAGAAGAATAAAGTGTGCGAAGACTAGAAAAGAAGGAAGAAGAAATCTGATTAGTCACTTACTAGCCATGTGACCTTGGGCAAGTCACTTAAGCCCAACTGCCCTGCCTTCACCCCTCCAAAAAGGAAAAAAAAATCTGATTAGGAAGGGCTTTAAAAGTCAAATTGTATTTTATATTTGATCCTGGAGGTAATCGGGAGTCACTGGAGCCTGTAACATAGAGGAGTTGGGAGATATGTGAAAGAAGACTATTGCAATAGTTTAGTGATAAGACACCCCTCCAGCATGATATGGGAGGCAAGGGCCTTTTCTTCTCAAGGGCAAAAGACTACTAAAATTTTAGAATGTTAAATTTCCCGTGTGTGCGTGTGTGTGTATGTGTGTACTATTCATGTACTTGTTGCAATCATTGGGTTAATTTGGTATACTGTTTTCATAGTTTGTCTACTTCATTTTATGTTGTCATTTAGTTTTTTCCAGCATTCTTTTCTATATTCTTCCCCATCATTATTGATTAATGCTCAGGAACATTCCATTCCATTCACATGCCCCAACTTCTTTAGCCACTCCCTAATCAATTCTCCCTATCTAGTTTCCAGGTCTTTGCTACTATACCAAGGTTAGCAAAAGTTCCCATATGGGTTTAGCTGAAATGAGGTTGGGACTGGTGAGTTGTGAATATTTTTTGAAGAGGCTGGTTTTCCTGCATCCGCACCATTATTTAATGTTCTCACAGAAGGCCCAGATAGTTTAAATCAATCAATCAGAAGTGTACATGCTCTTAATCAATGTAAGAGGATTAAGGATGAAGAAAGCTGAATCCATAGGGGGGAATTGTGTTTTGGTTGGCTGAAAGAATTACCAACACAGAAAGTCAGGTCAGAATTGTGAAGTCCAATGGTGAAGGAGTTTCTTCTCCTCTATAATCAGAGGCTTGGTTGGAACTCTTCCACCATTTTTTTTTTTCTTTAAGCAATTGGGGTTAAGTAACTTGCTCAAGGTTACATGGCCAGTTATTTTTTGTGTGGGTGTTAAGTACCCGAGGCTGGAACCGAACCCAGGTCTCCCGACTCTGGGGTCCGGCGCTCTTACTGTGCCACCTGGCTGCCCCTTCCGCCATTTTTTAATAAAAGCTAGATGCTGGACTTTGCACTGGAGTAATCTGTGTCTGATTCCTTCATTCATCCACACAAGGTTTCCTTTCAGTGTGGCTTCATTTGTCTTCTTCAGTGATCAAAAACTTTAATTTTTTCAAGATGATTAAAGGCTTGTTCACATCTAGTTCACACATTTGCTAGATTGATTGATTCAATAAAGTTATTTAAGTCTTCTGGGATTATATTAATTGGGATGGGAATGAAATTCCACCCTTACCCTTTGTACCTATTTGGCTTGGCAAGTAGAAGACAGTATAAATTCAGGTGATTACACAAGGCACTTAAAAAATAAATAAATCAGATATATTTTGAGTAAACAAGATGGCAGAGAATCGATTTATACATTTAGGTTTTATGCTATTGTACTAAAATGATTCTTTTAGTCTTGACATTATGCTTTAAAATTCCATTAAATCATAATGCTGCAAAGAGAGGCTTACTTCTCTCTGAACCACCATATAAGGTACAAGGGCATACAAAGGAGTTTGGGGACGCCTAATTGCATTTTTCATGGATCTATCATATAAAATGAGTTCAGAGATATTGAGATGGAGCTAGGTAGAAATAATGTGGCATGTTGAAAAGCAGCTGTGAGAATTCTATAACAAGGGCAGATTTTCATATTGGTTTGTCCTTTTCTTTCTATCCATACTATTTACATATTCTCTAATTTTGCAATGGAGACCTTTTAAACACATCAATAGGTCAATAAATCTATGCTGTTAATAAGGTTGTACTTGAGCTCAGTCTTTATTTGAGTGTTTCCTTAGACAGTGCATTACATCCCTATAAATGTTTCTACCAAAGAGATTTATTCTTAATTGATTGGTTCTTGCCCACGTTGATCAGTCAAACAAATAAAGGGCCAGTGTAAAACTTTTTCATTCACGGATATGAAAATTTACAAATAAATAATGGGATAGAATAATGTTTATGCTTGCTGGGATTTGATTTCTTGGCAAGGGACAGTGTTGCACAGTAGCAGGAATGTTTGACTCTGTGTCAGGAAGTCTAAGATCTCATCCTTCCTCCATTTATTAACTCAGTGACTATGGGCAAGTCATAGAATCATAGATTTAGAGATGGAAGTTCATTTAGCCTACCTTCCCATTTTAGGGATGGGAAAACAGAAGACCAGAGAATTTAAGTGACTTGCCCAAGGTCATGTAGGCAGTCAGTGACAAAATTTACCTTTAAATCTGGGTCCTTTGACTCAAATCCCCCACTGTTTCACACTGAGCCTCAGATTCTTCATCTGCAAAATGAGAATAACCATACTCACAGTAGCTACCTCTTATGACTTTTGTCAGGCTCAAACAAGATAATATTATATAAAGCTCTTGGCAAGTCTTTAGGATCTATATAAATGCCAGCTATTATAACTACCAATGTCTCCCCCACAAGCCATGGTCACTTCCACTTAACAAAAACCTCTACAAATATTATCCCCTCCAGCTAAAATGTTCACCCTTCTCCTCTCTGATTGTCTACACCACACACCTTTATTCTTCCTTCAAAGTACTGTTCAAGACCCACTTTTTCCATGAAACCCTCCTCCCCCATAGCCACAGTTACACTTCCTTTCTCTGCTCTCTTGTAGCCCATACAATCAGTAACAGAAATCCATCACTAAATTGTTTCTATAATGATTTCAAATGTCTTAATTCCCCCAAATTGAATGGGGGCTTTCTGAGGGAAAGGACTACATTTTTTCCTTTTTTTTTTTTTTTAAACACGCAATAGCACCCAGCATAGGGTAGTGGACTAATTAACACTTGAAAAAAATGAATAACCAGGAAACTTAAGAAAAATCATTATGCATTATAAAAATGTAAGTCCACCTTTTTTATCTTAGATCAGACATATACAACCAGGACCAGAGATAGAAGGAGAAAGTGAGTAATTTTTTTAAATTTTTTTTAAAAAAGTATATTCCTGATTCTTTACATGACCATTGTGAAAATGTGAATTGTTTAACATTTTTAGCTTATTTCTCCAACCCAGAGCCAGAGTCTGCACTGTAACTGTGATTTGGAACCACTTTGATGTAATTCTCAGGCTCCCTAAAATTTTGTTCCTTTCAGCTATCATTTGCATTTATCTGCTTTCATCTTTTCCTGTCTCAATCCTCCTAACTCCTTTAGCCTGCACCATTTAATTCTATAATTATTTTATTTCTGAACCTTAGGGCATACCGTATGGACCAAGGCATCCTTCGTAAGACTAAGTAGACTATTCCAGTTCTAAACATTTATAACTTGCTAATTGTTTGGGAGTGTTCCACCCCTAAACAACTTTGGCTTCAGAATATATTGTTTTCAGAGTTCTTCTGACATCATTCAGGCATGCTGATTGTACACAAACAAATATGTCTGGGCTTGATAAGACTGAATTGTATTTAAGCTCAAGTTCTTCATTGTTATTATGTTCAAGCAAAAAATAACCACAGTATTTCCATACCCAAGCAATTTGCAAGAAAGGACTGCCCACTCTTTCCAAACACAAAAAGACAGACTTGGTAAGAAGGGGAGAGGGAGCCCATTTCCTATGTCAGTACAAACCAGTTGATATGTCCAGCTGGAATACTGTGGGCATTTTTAAATTATCTTCTCATACCTGAGCCACTCTTGGTTTGGAAGCCTTTTCATTTTTTTTTTGTTGTTGTTGTCCAGAGCATAGAAGAATGATTTCTGATTAATCCTACATAACTTTATATTGAATTGAAAACTGATCTACAGTAATCATTATCAAGACATTTGATTTTTCCCCTAATTCAATAAATATTATCAAACTTTATTTTATTTTTATTCTGAAATTACTAAGCACCTAGTGAAATAAACATTTCCATATGTAAAGTTGAAAAGGAAAAGAGGATTGATTTGGGACACAAAACTGCAAATCTTTATTAGGTACACTTTGCTTTTTCTTCTATGTATATAATAAATTCAACATATAACTTTTAAAGCTGTCCTACTTATCTCTGTTTTCTTCTGGCTTTCCTTCTGTTCTCTTCTGTGCATTTAAAAATGCTTCAATTACCCTATTTTATTTTTTTTTTTATTTTTCACAAGCTTGTTCATAAGTTTCTTCTCTCTTTTACTCCACCCTGAAAAATACAAAAACAATAAAAATCCAATCCCTTCAACAATTGTGATTTTCTTTTGCTATCATCTTTGCCAATCTTGTGGGTGTGATATACAACACTAGAGTCGTTTTAATTTATATTTTCCTAATTATTAGTGATTTTGAGCACATTTTCATATTGTTGATCACTTGGAATATTTTTTTTTCTTTGCAAACTGCATATTCACATCTTTTAACTATTTATAAATCAGGGAATGGCTCTTCTATATTTGACTGAGTACTTTGAATGTCCTTGATTTGATGCCTCCTTCAAAGATATTTTCAGCAGGGCATTTGACAAACATATCATGATAGTCTGGTGGACAGGGAGGAGAAATATGAACTGGATAATGATTCAATTAAGTGGATTTGGAACTGTTTAAATTACTAAATATGAAGAGAAATGATTAATGTGTTTATGTCATATTGGAGAGCTAATGGAATAAGCTTATTCATATATGAAGTTTTAAACTGATTTGTTGTCTATGGACACCATCACTCAAATTTGTATCTGAACAGTGGAAGATTAAAACCAAATTACCCAAAGGGCATGAATACTGTCTTTGCTCCTGAATGGATCTACAAGAAAATTTATAATAGCTGCAGGCATACAGGCATGGACATATACTCATACATATACAGAAGGGATTGTAACCTTCTGTTCCTATTACTTGTGACTTGCTCTCAAAACCCTCCAAAACAGGAAAAATAAATAGATAGCCAAATAGATGGCCAGTACATTTCTATCAGCAATGAAAGTCCAGATTCTTCCAGTTTTTACATCTTTACCTGAAACCATGGGATAAAGATGAATGATTAGGTATAGTCCACAGACTATTAATTGTCGATGTTACTTTTTCTACCTACATAGTTAGATGTCTTTTCTTCACTACTATGTATAATGGTAGAGAGCAGGGGAGAGATCATCAAATTAAATTCAAAAAGCATTTTTAAAGCAAGACATACTGTAAGGTACTGTGGATACAAAAGGAAAAAAATAAAGTTGCTGTTTTCAAGGAGCTTATATTCTTTAAAAAAAATTAAAATAATTTATTTATTTACTTTTAATTTACAACATTCAGTTCCACAATTTCTTGAGTTTCAAATTTTCTTCCCCTCTTTCTCCTTCCTCCTCTCCCTGCCACCATGGTGGCATGCAATGAAATATAGGTTCTACCAATACCTTAACATAAAACATTAGTCAAGTCTTAAGGATTATAACCAATGGAGTGAACAATGAGAAAGAAGGGACAAAACAAAAGAGAGAGTGAAAGTAGTTTGCTTCAATCTGCATTCAGACCCCATAGTTCTTTCTCTGGATGCGGATATCCCTTTCCATCATGAGTCCTTTGTAGTTTTCTTATAACCTTGTACTACTGAGATGAGCCCAGTCTATCAGAGTTAGTCATCACACATACTATGTGTCTGTAATTGTGTACAAAGTTCTTCTGGTTCTCCTCTCCAAAGAGCTTATATAGTGTCTATAGCTAGGTGCTATACTAATATTATCTCATTTGATCCTCACAACAATCCTGGGAGGTAGGTGCCATCATTAATCTTCATTTTACAGGCAAGGAAACTGAGACAAATAGAGATTGTGACTAGCCCAGGGTCACACAGATAATAAGTATCTGTCAGGTCTTCCTAACTTCACATATGAATATCTATCTATTGTACAGTTGCGATAGCGACTCAGGAGACAACACTAACAGTTGGGGAGGTAAAGGAATGTGTCATCAAGGAGAAGGAACCCAAGCTTAGCTTAATTTAAAAGAAGGTTTCTAAAATGTGGATATGAGGAGGTAGAGTATTTCAGCCAAGGAAGACTATGAAGATGTTCAGTCAGAAACAGAATTTCAAGTCCAAAGAACAGCTTGTCATATATGATGGAAGCAACAGTCTGTAAAGTCAGTCACATAAAATAGGGCATCTAGGTGGAACAATGGATAGAGGGCCAGGCCTGGAGTAAGGAAAACTCATCTTCCTGAGTTCAAATCTGGCCTCAGACACTTTCTAGATGTATGACCCTGAACAAGTCACTTAACCCTGTTTGCCTCCATTTCCTCATCTGTAAAAAGAGCTGGAGAAAGAAATGGCAAACCAGTTTAGTATCTCTGCCAAGAAAACCCCAAATGGGGTCATGAAGAGTCAGATAAAACTTCAATGACTGAGCAACAACAACATAAAATAAGGCTGGAAAGGCAGGTTGGTGTCAGCCTGCAGGGGATCTTAAATACTGGGCTACAGCATTTGTATTTTGTCCTGGAGTAAATAGGGAGCCATATAGAAACTTTATGAGGGAAGGGGAAAGGGACATGATCAGACCTACAATTTAAGAATAATAGTTTGGTATTTTATAGAAGATGAATGACAGAGGTGATAAACTGGAGGTAGGGAGGCCAATTAGGAGGCTATCACAATAGTTTGGTTAGAGGAAATGAGAGTCCCTTTGAATGTAGAGGCTATATGAATGAAAAAGGGACAAATTTGACAAGTACTGAAAGGGGGCCAAATCTTAGAGTTGTTGGATTTGCAGAATATATAAGTTTTGGATACTGATTGGATGTGGGGGATGAATGAAAGAGAAGGAATGAGTAAAGGAAGATTCCAAGGATATAAACCTAGTTAACTGGGAAAATGAAGGTACTCTAAAGAAGAATTAAGAGGAGGTATAACAAGAGGGTTGGATTAAATGACCTCTAGGATTTCCTTCAACTCTAAACCTAAGATTCTAGGACTTGGCCATGATCACATGGTTAGTAAGTTTTAGAAGTCAAATTTGAATTCTGATCTTCCTGACTCTAAGGTGAGTGCTACATATACTCCAATATATCTTTGTCTGGACCTGCTGAATCCTAGGAATTAAAAAAAAAACAACAACTCCATCTGTATTATATATTAATTCAAATAAACTCAATAAACATTAATTAAGCACATACTAAGTGCCAAGCTCTGGGGATACAAAAAGAGGCAAAATATATTCCCTCTGCTTAAGGAACTCAAAATCCAATGGGGTGAGGTGGCTGTGTAAACAAATACATACAAAGCAAGCTATATACAAGATAAATAAGAAATAGTTAACAGAGGGAAGGCACTGGGATTAACAGGTACTAGGGAAGGCTTTCTGTGGAGGTGTGATTTTGGCTGGGATTTAAAGGAAGTCAAGGCAGTTAAAATGAAGAGTAGTTAGAATAAAAGAGGGAGAACTTGGTAGGCATGGGGAACAGCCAGAGAAAATTCCAGGACCTGAGAGATGGAGTGTCTTGTTTGTGGAACAACTAGAAGGTCAGTGTCATGGGATCAAAAAGTATGTATTGGTAAGTAAGGTATAAAATGACTGGAAAGATATTGGAAGCTATGTTATGAAGGGCTTCAAAAGCCACATAGCATTTTTTATTGACTCCTGGAGGAAATAGGAAACTGGTAGTTTATTGTTGGGGGGAGGAGAATTAGTGACAGAATCAGACTTACATTTTAGGAAAATCACTTTAATGTCTGAATGAATTGCAGTGAGAAGAAACTTGAAGCAGGCAAGGACAAATTTTCTAAAAAATAGAACAATGAAAGTACAAATAAATGCGCCTTGGCTCAGGGTCCTGAGAAACCTAGCATGATGCTTTGTCCGTAACTGCACTTATTGGATCTGGTAGTTTTCAAATTTCGACTTTGGGGGTATGTCAAAACTCTTTTTAAACTCCTGGAAGAAACTCTCCCATGATGTGGCTAAGACACTTTGGTTCCAGAAGTTGAGGTCTATAAAAAGTTTGCGCTGTGCTAGGAACCTTGGAAGGTTCCTGCTTTACCAGTGAATACAACTGAAGGACTCACTGTCATTACTGCAGCTCTGGCCATCCTGCAGGATTTCTGAAAACCTACAAAACTCCAGGGAGGAAAGCCAGTTCTCCTTACTGGGATTTTGGATGCCATTAGATGTGATGAGATTAGGAATACATTAAGGAGGGAGAAACACAAGTATCTAACACAGAAAGTCTGAATCAATGAAATCAAAGACTTGCCCACATCTCCACTAAGTTTCAATCCTTTTAAGCCAGGCGTACCCTTGCTTTGTTCAGTTTTCTCTGTACCCTAGTGGTCCCATACCCATTTCTGCTGTCTCCTTTTCTCATTCCCCTTAGTAGATGTGAGTTTGCCTGTCTCAGATTTTTCCTAGACCTTCAGTTGGAGTGCTTTGCCTTTATCACATTCCAATCTGTATTAGTTATAAGGGTATAGGCATTTTCTACCCTCTTAGATTAAAAACCCCTTGAGGCCAGGAACTATGACTTGTGTCATCAATCAAAAACATCATTAAAAGTTGATTAAGTACAAGACACTGTGCTACAAGTAGAAATGCTAGAGTCTATGTCCTCAAGGACCTTATAGTTCAGTAGTGAAATGTCACTAACTTGGATAGCTCCAATACACAATATTATAAGTGCATTTGAGAGCTATACAACACAATGCTATGTGAATGATTTAGGCAGCAGATGGTTACCAACATTAGGGATCATGGGAAGTTTATCCTCAGGTTATGAAAGAACTAGGAGCAGTGATCAGTGAGTCACTTTCAATACTATTTGAGAGATCAAGGAAAAAATACAATGGGGGCAGTTAGGACAAATGTTTTTCCAGTGGTATAAGAGAGAGGGGAGCATTAGAGGGAAGAGAGAAGGAAAAGACGATGGAAGAGAGAAAGAGAGAGAGAGAGAGAGAGAGAGAGAGAGAGAGGCACACACATACATGGAGGGGGGGGCTGTAACTACATATCAGCAAGAATTTCTTGGTTTGGAAAAATTCTAGAATACATCATTAAACATCTAGTAAACAAATAGCTTCAAATGTGAATAGATAAAAACTCCAAATTGTTTTATCAAGAAAAGGCCATGTCAGAGTAATCTCATCTCCTTTTTTTTGACAGGATTTTAGAAAATTAGTAGATGAGGGGGATGCTGTGGATATAGTTTACCTATTTTATTAAAGCTTGTAATAAAACACCTCATATTTTGTAGAGGGGAGGGGAGGGGAAGAGGAAGAAAGAAACAAAAAGAAAGAACTTGCTTCAGTTACATAAGAGGACAAAGAAAATGTGACTGTAATTTATGAAAGCATACTGTTTTCATTGATCCTAATAGTATGCAACAGCTATGTATGCATAAGTTGTTTTTTATCCTAGAAGGAAAGAGGATAGTGCTAGAGATACACATTTCTATTCTCTCTATCAGTGGTATACTCAAATAGGGACGGGGATCAGTAATTGATACATACATAAGGTTCTCTGAGGGCCACATACTGACTTAGTTTTAACATGTAATATTAGTGGATTTGTTGTATTTTAAAATATATTTCTCAATTACATTTTAATTTGGTTTGGGGCAACTTCTTAGCAATATGTGTGACATCCCTGTTGTAGATTACTGGGAAGAATAAAATGTGCCTGGAAAAAAACAGAAAACACATTTTCAAAGAGGAAACAATGAAAAAAAGCAAAGTTTAAAGACAAAATTTTACTTGTGTTGGTTAGTTGGAGAATAGAAGAAAAAGAGGAGAAGGATGCCAGAACATTTGAATCTGAAGAACAGGTTTATAGAATTTCCTTTATTTGGGTGTACCATAGTTCTTTCTGGGAAGCAGTTCCATGTATTTCAAAGATGGCATGTTCCACAGATGACTTACTGTCAAAACGTGCTGACTACTATCCATTTAGTGATTTATGTGGTAATAAAATGATGCCACAAGAAGTAACCTAGAAAATATTAGTAATCATTATGATGTAATGGTAAACTGAACAAACAAAAAAGTAACACTATCTACAAACTCCCCACAAAACTGAAGACTGGGGGCACAGGTGGTGTTTCCATCAGTGCTTTTAATTGAAGGCAGAGGATTCATAAGAAAATAGTAGTTTTTGGAAGAGCACAGTTTTCTAATAAGATCCTACATTGTAAAAAATTTTACATTACTGGGTCACGGTTTTAAATATAGGAATGTTTGCTTCTTAGTAAGAGAAGGAACAAAAAAGCAATAAGATTCTTGCTTTTTCCTGGAGATGATGACACCTGTTAGCAGTGAAGAAACAAATTCTTTTTTTCTTTGAAGTAGAATTATTTTGGGGCTCTGAAGTACAAAATAAAAATGACTAGTTAGAAAATACCTAGTCCCTCTCAATCAGTTCATGTCATTAGACTCAGAACAATTACATATTGAGCAATGAATTAGTTGTGATTCCTGAAGCACTTGAGGGAGGGGGTACAATCTTTAATTAATAAATCTTAATGGAAAAGGATAAATGTTGTCCCATTTTTCTTTGAAGAGGATAGATTCTACAAATTAGAGATCATTGAGTTTGACTTCTATTCCTGGAAAAATCCTAGAACACATTCATAAGGGAGTGGTATGTCAGCACTTAAAAAGAGCCAACATGGTTTTTCTGAAAGCAGGTCATATGAGGTTAACCCCATTTTCTTTTTTGATAGCTTAACTAGACTAGCTGACCAAGGGAATTCTTTATGCAAAATATACTTAGATTTCTGCAAAGCATTTTATAAAATTTCTCATGCTATAACTGTGGGTAAGATGGAGTTATGGTCTAGAAGATAATGTAGTTAGGGAGACTTGGAATTGGATGAATGGCTGAAGCTAAAGGGTATTCATTAATGGGTCTCTGCCAATGATGAGGAATATCTCCTGGAGAATATCCTGGAGATCTGTTCTTTGCCTTGTTCTGTTCAACATTTTTATCAGTGATTTGGATGAAGGGATAAGTGGCCCACATGCCAGTTTTTAGATGTCATGATGCTAGGAGCAATGACTGACATTTTGGATAATAGAGGCCAGATCTTCAAAAACATTGATGAAGAAAATTGAATATGATGAAATTTAATAAAAATAAATTAAAATATTAAACTACTTAAAGTTCAATAAATAAATTGGGGGGGCAATCACAAATAAAATATTTAGGAGAGTGGTTAGGTAATTTCCTCTGGGGGGGGGATATTAGTGGACTATAGTCAAATGTGCAACAAAGTAGCCAACATAGCTCATATGATTTTAGGCTGAATTAAAAGAGTATAGAATATAGGGACCTTCTCCTATAATATTTCTGCTATAATCTGTCCTAATTAAGCCAAATCTGGAATATTCTTCACTTCTAGGCACTGCATTTTAGGAAAGACAGTAATTCTGAAGAGTGACCAGAGATAACTAGGCTGGAGTAAAGATCTGAGAACACAACATAAGAAGATCAGTTGAAAGCGCTAGGAATGTTTAGTCCAGAGAAGAGAGGATTTGAGAGCATATAACTGCTATCTTTGAAGAATTGTAAGGTGGAAAAATGATTTAAATTTTTCTGCTTATCCTGAAAGTACAGAATTGGAAACAATACATGGAAATTTCAGGGTCCAACTTATATAAAGATACAAAGAAAAAGTCCTAAAAATTCAGGCCACCCAAAAAAGTGGAATGTTCTGCCTCAGACATTAATAAGTCTCTCTTGATTTGAGGTCTTTAAGGAATAGATATGTAACTACTGTACTTGTTAAAGATATTATAGAAGAAATCATTGCTCAGATAAAGATCAGAGAAGATGGCCCCTGAGGCTCCTTCCAGCTCTCAGATTTTGTTTGATTGAGCTTTTACTGGTACCTGATGTCAGCAAATCACTATATCTGCACCTAATGACCGTTCCCATCAAGTCTCTTCAGCTATACTTCAGCAAACCTTGAATGTTGAATGTTGAATACTTCAACAGTCCTGGCCCAATGTCCGACTTATGCCTTCTCTTCCTTCGCAGCAATTTAAAAAAACTAAATAATTGCACAATGGGAAGGAAAGTAAACCAGAACTGTATGCTCTAAGATTACTGTTACATGTCCAAAGAAGTGTAATAATTTCAAGACAAACATGGCCAAGTGGTGAGAGGGTATGATCTTTTCTCTAGTAATTCTAATTCATTTTTTTGAGGCAGACCATATCTCAGAAGCACACATTAAAATGTGAGTCTACTCTGGTTAATCTGAGATTGATTTTCTTCAGTGATCAACAATCACTGATCCCAGTAATATCAACAGTTCAAATTAGCTCTTTTCTTCTCTCACTTCCACTACCACAACAAACACATATTTATTGTCCTTGTAAAGTTTTTATTCTAACAACATTCATGGACATTGAGTAGTGATTTCTTAAAACAGATCACTGACTTCTTAGTAACTTTGAAAAAAAGACTCATCTTCCTCAAACTGGTTCCTAAGGTGTAGAAGCAGAGAGAAACACATATACACAAAGACAAGTTTAGACAAACCACTAGACACTGTAGGGAAAAATTTCATTAGGATGCCAAAAGGAAATAAATTTAATCATTCTATATTTTCACAGAATCCCACCCTAATTACTCCCAAGTAAACCTGGAAATCATTGTTCAGATCACCAGCTCTGGAAGTATTCACTTAGTTGATACCACATAAACCTTACTGCTCCTGGGCCATGGACAGCAGGAGCTTTATACTTGCAGCTACAGCTGGCCCTTATACAAGATTATTTAATTGACTATGTTTCACAGTTCAAGAGTTGGGGGGGGGGAATGAGGGACAGAAAATAATACCTGCAAAGACTATGAATCACTAACATGGGAAAAGACCAGGCAAAGGCTACTCAACATGATCAGGAAGGAAGAGAAGAAAGAAATTTATAGTAGGACATATTTAAAAGATGTAGACAGTAAGATATTTTTCACCACTCAGCTTTAATTTATTCACCTGTAAAATGACTGGGTTGAACCAGATTAGTTTTTCCCAACCCCTGTTCTACAGAAAGTTCATGCCTCTTTTTTTTTTTTTGCCTTTGTGGAGGGCAATTGGGGTTAAGTAACTTGCCCAAGGTTACATGGCTAGTGTGTGTGTGTATGTGTGTGTGTGTGTGTGTGTGTGTGTGTGTGTGTGTGTGTGTGTTGTCTGAGGCCGGAACCAAACTCAGGTCCTCCTGACTCCAGGCCAGAGCTTTACTCACTACTCCACCTAGCCACCCAATGCCTCTTAAAATCTAAAACGTTAAACAATTGATACCTTTTCTCCTCCTATTTCTTTTTTTTTTTTAAGCAATCGGGGTTAAGTAACTTGCTCAAGGTTACACAGCCAGTTATTTCTGGGTGTGGTGCTAAGTGTCTGAGCCCGGATTCGATCCCCAGGTTATCCCAATACTGGAGCCAGTGCTTTTACTCGAGGTGCTACCTGGACGCCCCTCTCCTCCTATTTCTTCCTGAATCCTATTTATTCTCCCTTGAGATCTAGAGTACTCTCATGACTGACTCCCAGTCAATCAATCAATCAATCATCAGTAAAGCATTTGTGTAGGTCAAGAACTGGGGATACCAAGAGAAAGATAAAACAGTCCCTTTCCTCAAGGCCTTTTCATCTCATTAGAGAAGGAAACAGGCAAACAAATATCACCTTCTATATAGGTTTGGAAGTTTTGCATTATTTTTGATCAATAACTCTAGTTCTGGTTTCAGTTGAACCTGGAATCAATTCTGGGAGAACCTGATCCCAAAGAGAGGCATTTCAGGCTTCTTTTCACTTTATCCTGCTTGAAGTTTCAAAAGCTAGAGTCAGTAGAAAGCAGTACACAGTAGAAGATGAATATACATATATATGCACATACATATATGTATGTAAGATTGGTTTGGACAACATCAGATTTCACTTTTTCCCTAAGGTTCTTTGGACTCTGTTTCTGTTTTTGTTTCACTTTGGAAAGTCTGAGATAGAAGTAAGTCTGAGATAGAAAATGATCAAAGTGACATATGAAAAGTCATGAAGAGGGTGACTGTTTTAAACCGATCCTGGACTACAAGAAATCCCTAGGATTTCCCCATTAAAACTAGTGTGGTGAGGGAGGCAGGGAAGAAAATAGCTACACTGAGGTAAAATAAAGAAGAATACCTATTTTTATAAGGGGCATGGTTTATGGAACTCATCCCAAGAAAGATTTCAGACCAAAATCCCAATTAACTTTCAAAATATAATGCCAAGTTCAAATTGGGTTATTAAGAGAATTTGGATGTTTCCTCAATGGACCTCACTTCTGTGTTGTTAATCAGGACAGCACAACAGTGCTGTCCAAAGTATAGTCACTGGTCACCCTAACATCTACAGTGATAGAGATTGCAATTTATTCATGCCTATCTAATAATAAGGATTGATAAATTTGGTGCAAGGCCATTTTAAAAGACTTCAGGTTTATAATAATTCTGTTCTTGGAATTTTGCTTATGAAATATAATGAAGGACTTGTGAAGATACCACCATTAAGAGAAAAATATTATATTATTATATTATTATAATTAAACCATCTTGGTTTATCCATAGCATTGGTGTGATCTAGGATCTTAATATTTTTGCTACTTTCTCTTCTGAGGTGTGTTTTTAGGACTCTATAGGTTCTAAGTTACCAATTTTAGAAATGAACACTAGAGAAAAAAAATCATTCCTTATAGAATGAATTCATTGTTTTATAGTGACTATTTTTACAGGAACCCTGAGGTCAATGAAGAATTGTGATTCTCTCCTGATGATCCTGAATCATATTGCTTTAATAATCTTGTCCAGGCAAGAAAGCTGGGCAGGTCTTTGGGTAAGTCTTTTCAATATTAATGCTGTCTCCTTTATCAGAGAACAAAATGAAGGGGAAGAGGGCTAAAAAAAAAAAGCCAGTAAACCATCATGAGTAAAGAGAAAACATTCTTTCTGCATCAAGAAACCAGTATTATTTCCCCCCCCTCCAACCCCCTTTCTTCTGCTTTATTTGACTATATGCTGATTTTAAAGAATATAATATTTTACACTTAGGACCCAGATTCTATCATAGGATCAAGTCATGAAAGTCCCTCCCTGAGAGGTAGATGTCTAGTCATCTCTCTGCTGGACCAGTGAAGCTTTTTATTTTCATGAAATACATTTCTACATATCTCCTTTTCTAAATTATTTCTACAGGTTTTAATTTGTAAACTGTCATGTGGGATTTGGGGCTTGCATTTTGCCAGCGTCACCAATATGATTGCAAAACAAATTAGAGATATACCTGGAGGTTTTTTTTTTTTAGAAGAAAAATTGTTACACCTTGCTCGTGTTAAAAACTCATCTCCAAAATAAAATAACCAAAAAAAACCCAAAACAAAACAAACAACCCACCTAAAAACAAGACATTAAAAAAAAGAAACACAGCAATCTTGTTTTTCTGGAAACTGATACATTCAATTAAATACGCACAATCTGGTTAGCTTTCAATAAACACCATTAAAAATAAAAACTTTAAAGTTCTAAGCATGACGATAGGTAATGAAGCTTGTATCATTGCTGCACTAAAGAATTTCACCCAGCTATGCTCACTTTCAAGAGCCTTTTCCTGGTGCTCAGAAAGTAATTTGACTCACATTAAAGGCCTCCTGCAATAAATATCACCATTAATTTAACTTCATCCTTGTTATAGTAAAACCCTTTTTAATATAAACTCCACTAATTTGGAATGAAAGTGAGTTTTAAAGGGAGTGGGCTAAAGTTTACCTTTTTTATGGCACACCCGTTTGTTCTTAGGTAGCACCAATTAGTGTAAATAAACTCATGGAATCAAGTATATAAAACAGGTGAAAGGACATACTGTTTTTAAGGAACTCAGAGAACTTTAAAAGCACCTATTTTCACGCATTGTTGTGCAAATTACAAATGATTCTTCTCTGTACCATACATATAGGCAGGAACACAGTGGGTAGTACTTTCCTAGCTTCTTTAAACTCATTAAAGTTATGAACATGTATTCATTCTCTTAAAAAGTACTCTATAATTCAGAAATTTCACTAATGTATTACATTTTGCCCCATTAGACTAAATGTGAAGTTTTATTGAATTTCTTGAAATGGGCTGCCTCTGGATATCCTCTCCCTCCTCCCTTACAAAGCCTTATAAAGAAGATTTTTAAACGGGGCAAAAACACATTTGTCAGGTATGGTGCACCTGGATGCTATTGGGGAAGATTTTTTTTTTTCTGGTATGAGTTGGACTAGATGACTATTGAGGTCAAATCTAAAATTCTATAATTAATCCAATCCAGTTGAGGAAAACCCAAATCAAAATAGAACCTCATCTTTTGCTTATTTTTCACATAATGAAGATCCTTGAGATCAAAATCTCCTTGTAACTGTTAGCTACTTTATTGAAATCAACTGGTTCTACATTTCCTTTAGTCCAGCCAAAAGTTAGAAAAAATGACTTTTAAAGCAAAACAAATAAGCACATGAATAATAAGTGAATTAATTAATGAATAATCAGAGACATAAATAGACAAAGGAACAAAAGAAAAAAAATGAATGAATCAATGAATAAACAAATGCCCTGAGCAAACAGTGAACTAAAAATTTTACAAATTTGGCTTTGTTTGTTCATTCTGGTCAACAAACTTTAATTAGGTGTTGTATAAGATAAAACTTCTTGAGGATTTTTGTTTTTGTATCTCTAGGGCCTATCAAAGTGGCCAGCATGGAACAGAAGCATATTGATGGACTGACTGATTCACTGATTGATAGATTGACTGATTGATTGATAGGGTCCTTGAGAAGAGATTTGTGGCAGTAGAATAACCTTCTGGTTTTCTGGGCCCAATTTTAACAGCCTGTCTCTACTTTAGATGCATACAAAGCACCATGCCCTGCTTCCTGACCTTTTAAGAACTCCTGCTACCTTGTAAGTCTTTGGCACTTCTTTTGGAGCCTTCCATATCTACAATCTTCCATGATGGAAACTTGTAGGGACTCTAATTGGTGCTTCCCTACCTGTGACATCAGAGTATAGAAACCAATCAGACACACCTCAAGGCTCCACTGTGCTCTGTAAAACTACAGGTCTCCTCCCCATCCTTGATCAGCCTTGCCCTATGGGTTGCCCAGGTGGCTCTGCTACATAAATAAAAAGGATACAAGTTTTCTATACTTTTGGGTCCAAATTAGTAAGGCTGATTCTTGTAGAATAATCACCTTCCTCATCTTTCCCCTCCTGAGTCATCCTTTTTGTGAGCTAAAATGTGCCTAATTAAGTTCTATTGCTTTCTGCATTCATTAAACAGTCTATCTCCTTTGGGTGAAGCATTAAGACTTAAAACTTAGCTGCAGCTTCCTAGGACAATCAGTCAGATGGTGCAGTGGATAGAGCCTGGGTCTGGAGTCAGGAATATCTGAATTCAAATCCGGCGCCAAACACTTACTAATTGTGTGACCCTGGACCTATTTAACCCGGTTTGCCTCAGTTTCCTCATTTTTAAAAATGAATTGGAGAAGGAAATGGCAAACCATTCCAGTATCTCTACCAAGGAAACCCCAAATGGGTCATGAAGAGTCAGATACAACTGAAACAGCTCAATGACAACAGAAACAAGTGAGACAATAGTACAAAAGCAAAAAAGGAACAAATCGGTGTCCATGTCCTTCAGTAAAAGATGGATACTTTGAATTCCTAAGGGGTCTGGCCTGCCATGTCTGGCATGGGGTGGGAAACATGACAAAAGTGAAACAGCTCTTCCTTCGTCAATTTTGCTTCCAGAAATCTCCCAACTAACTCCTTCTCTACGTTCATGTCTCATTGTGGCATAGAATTGATGCTGGAGTCTCTAAGGCTAACCTAGGGGAGTATAATGGCAGGAATTCTACCAAACTGAACAGTTTTATAGCAAAATTCTGGAGGTATGCCATAGATAGCTGCTGTCCAAGTTGATCAGTGGTAGAGAAGAATTATCAAATAGTTTTTTTTTTTTCATATTTACCTATGAAATGGGCACAGATATGATGCAACCTATAGACCTCTGGAGTGTCTCTACCACTTTTGGGTGGTAGAGTGGCTGAAAAGCAAAGAGCCAGCCTAATGTCAGAGAAAAACATTGGATTTAGATTCAGGAGAAACCTGGGTTTTAATTCTGACTCTGACATTTACTATCTCTGCACCCATGGGCAACCTAACTATTTCTAATGCTTTCACTGTAAATCTCAGCTACATCATTTCAAGGATAACATCTTGTAAATAGAAAGCCTAGATTCCTCGGAACATAGGCAGAAATCTGAAGATCTGCAGTAAGGAGACATAAAGTAGTAAGATCTAATTAGATATTTGGATTTCTGCTTAGGGATAAGGTTCTATTTACTGCTGACTACATTTAGGGCATGGCAAGAATGTGTAGTCAGTAAAATGTGGCTGAGTAGATAGTCTTGCCCTAATCAAAAGAACAAGGGAGTAGCTGCTCCTAAAAAAGAGATTTACTCAAGAGTCCCCAAACCAGAGGATGTGAAATCAGGAAGCAACTTTGATCTAAGTCATTGCTAAGAGAAGGTGGGATGGGCATCATAACCCAAATGTGGCTCTAGAAGTGTATTTTATTCAAGACTAATAGATGAGGTAAAAGGAGAGTCGTGGCAGCATTTAATGTTAAGAAAATATAGACATGTGAAAAGATCTAAGAACTCAAAAAGCTTCCCTTATTTGACCTCCCTACCAGGCCCATAATTTAGAAAAAATTAAAAGAAATAAAATGAAGACTTTTTTTGGGGGGGTGCATGGGAGAGGGGTACCATTTGATTTAATGGTGAGCTCTGATTCACTCATGACTGTCAAGCTTCTGCCAATAGTTTTAGAGTATGATATCACTGGCCTATATTTGAGTTCAGTTGCCTTCCCTTGCATTCATTTTGCTGTATATGCAGTATTAAAATCTACATTAGTTGTTGAATTTCCTGTGTATCCATATTGATCTGTTTAGACAATTCTCCCATTTTTCCTTATCTACTTTTTTTTCTTTATTTCTGAAAACTTGAAAAAACCTGACCTGACTTTCCCTATAGAATTTAAGTCTCCTGGATGCTATCTATGCTTTCTTTGAAGACTTTAACATATACTTTCCAAAAATCAGACTTTGCTTGATTCCTAATCTTTTTCTATCATAAAATTCTGTGGTGGAATGGTCATTTGTCTCAAGGTTCCCATCATTTCTTTTCCAATGATCAATTTTTGTTGATTGGAATCTGATTGAGTATGGCATGTTAAGTCTCTTAAACCATTATATGAACAGATTCAACTAGATGGATCTGGAGTCAGAAAGCCCTGGTTCAAATTCTGCCTCACACTATTATTAACTGTGTGACCCTGGACAATTCACTTGACTTCTGTTTGCCTGTTTCCCTATCTATAAAAATGGAAATAGTAATACCTATACCTTATGGTTGTTGTGAGGAACAAATGAGATAATGTTTTTAAAGTACTTTGCAAATCTCAGAGTGCAACAAAATAGTAGCTATTTATTACTAGTATTACATTATATATTTATTTATGATGATGTATAGAAGAAAATATAATATAATGGAAAGCAATGTAATTTAGTCAGACGATCTGGGTTTGAGTCTGGGCTCTTACTCTAAATATGATAAAATATATCAATTATTTAAACTCTCAGCCTCTATTTCCTTGTCTATAACGTGGGGTATCAATACTTACACTACTTACTTCATTTAGATTGTCATGAGGAAAGTGGGTTTTACATTTTAGGATAATATGTAAATGTTATTGTTTCTCATTATCTAGGGGTTTCAAACAAAAATTCTGGGCTCACACTGAATGAGTTGAATTGTGTGGTACCTGACCCCCAAGAAGGTCAGGTTTTCTTCCTGAATCTACTGCTATCCTAAAATAAAATTCTAAGTAAATATCAAGAAAATTTCTAAATCTCTAAAACAAAGTTTATGTATTTCTCATCTCTAGGATCCCTTGAATGAGGTAACACAGTCACTTCCTATAAAAGCACTTAATGAATAATATGGATATTGAGTATGGATTACCTTTTTCTCTCTCCTCCTTCCCCTCCCCAATTCCCAGGTGCCAATCATTTTTACCACTGGGGGCATCCTTACCCTCTTGCTTTCCCCTTTAGCTCTTCCTCCAGCTCTAGATTTTATTCATAAGGAATTTTTCATTTCCAGTACTGCCAAGTGGTATTTCGGTGAAGTAGGTAGATTCCCAAAGGGAAAGACATTTCCAAAGCTCACAGTTGTAGACCACAGAGTAGTGAAGTTTCTCCACTAATAGTTGAAATTCCCTGACTTTCAGTTTTTAATCATCTTCCCCATAAGGCATGCTTTCCCTCTGGCCTTCTCTGCCTTTCCAACCCCCTAGCCCCAATCCGGGCATTTCTAGAGTCAATCTAGAACTGCTAACAGATAGGAACACCTGCTACCCACAGTGGTGTCCTCCTGTCCTTGCTTCTTGACTGGCCACAAGGTTTGTAGATGTATAGATATTAACTCTATTCCTTCTAGGAACGGAAAAGACCATTAGATGTTGCCTAAGGAACTCATGGGCTTTGTCATCTGCTCTAGTGTTCTGACACAGAAACTTGAGTACTTCCAAGACTTTTCTATCCATCTTGAAATAGATTTTCTTTTCTGTGTTGTCTCCCATAATTACAATATGAACTCTTTGAGAGCAGGGACAGTTTAGGTTTTTCTATTTCTATCTTTAGTGCTTGGTACAGAACTTGGTAAATCATAAGCACTTTCTTTCCCCCTGTCTTTCTCTCTTTTCCTTCCTTCCTTCCTTCCTTCCTTCCTTCCTTCCTTCCTTCCTTC
>NW_027185712.1:12005896-12049273 GCF_028583685.1 Petaurus breviceps papuanus | reverse complement strand
TTCCTTCCTTCCTTCCTTCCTTCCTTCCTTCCTTCCTTCCTTCCTTCCTTCCTTCTTTCCTTCTTTCCTTGCTTCCTTCCTTCTTTTTCCTTCCTTCCTTTCTTCTTTCCTTTCTTCTTAATTTCTTTTCTTTCTTACTTTCTTCTTTCCTTCCTTCTTCCTTTCTCTTCTTTTCTTTCTTTCTCTCTTCCTTCCTTCTTTCCTTCTTTCTTTCTTTCTCTCATTCATTCTTTCTTTCTTTTTCTTCCTTTCTTTCTTTCCTTCTTTCTTTCTTTTTCTTTCCTATACAGTTGGATTTTCAGTTTCCTCTTAGATTGGGACTGGGAGCACATCTAACTCCTTCAGAGCTTCTGATGAAGGTCCCCAGTTTATAATCTCATCAACTGGATTGTAGGAAGTCATCATTTAACAAAGATTCTCCTCAAAAAAGAAACCCAGATGGAGCTGTGAGCTGATTCAACCATTCTGGAGAACAATTTGGAACTATTCCCAAAGGGATATAAAAACGTACAAATCCTTTGACCCAGTAATACCATTTCTAGGTCTGTATCCCAAAGAAACCATAAAAATGGGAAAAGGACCCACATGGACAAAAATATTCATAGCAGATCTTTTTTGTGACGTCCAAGAATTGGAAATTGAGGGGATACCCATCAATTGGCTGAACAAATTGTGGTATATGAGTGTAATGGAATACTATTGTGCTATAAGAAATGAATAGGTAAACTTCAGAAAAAGCTGGGAACTTATACAAACTAATGCTGAGTGCAGTGAGCAGAACTGGGAGAAAGCTGTAAAAGCTACAGTGTAAAATGCCTAATTTTGATAGACTTAGCCCTTCTCAGCAATGTGAGGACCTAAAACAATTCCAAAGGATTTATGATAGAAAATGCCATCCATGTCCAGAGAAAGAACTATGGAGTCTGAATGCAAAACAAAGCAGAGTATTTTGTTTTGTTTTGTTTTGTTTTGTTTTCTCATGGTTTCTCCCATTCATTATAATTCTTCTATAAAACATGACTAATGTAAATATATGTTTAATAAGAATGTATATGTAGAGCCTATAACAGATTGCATGCTGTCTTGGGGAGGAAGGAGGGAAGGGAGGGGCAGAAAATTCAAAACTTATGGAAGTGAATGGTGAAAACCAAAAATAAATAAGTTAGCTAGTTAAAAAAAAAAAAAACAGATATGAAGTGTTCCCCAAGTTCACACACATAGTGAATAATGGAGCTTGAAGTAGAACTCAGAACTGTTGAATTACAACTGGACTATCCCCCCAAATCCTCTGCCTAGAAATGTTCTCTACCCTGCACCCTGGGGGATCTTTCTATTCAGCCCTCCTGCATTGTATTTGGTCAAGATCTATAAATAAATTTCCAAATTATAGTAGTAATAAGCATCTGGGTTTTAATACTCACCGATGGTTTTGAATTTAAAGAAGTCTTCAGCCAGAGCACAGAAATTGCACTCATTTTCGGCTGGGAAAATTGTCCAAAAATAGCCCATGTATGACCCTCTGACCCACTCCTGATGACCTAAGCCTTATCTGCTCTGTGAAGGTTTCCTTGATCACTTACACCAATAATCATTTCTTCTTGTATGAAGTCCTATAAGCTCTTGCTCTTTTCAGCTTCTACTTTAGTTTCCCTAAAGTCTGGCTATTCTTTTTCATCTGATGCTGTGGGGGGAGTGGTGGAAGCACAACATAAGTATTCAGTATATACTTACTGAATTCAACTAGTAGAGATGAAAAACTAGAAATGTTAATGGCAAGTGGGAGAAATAGGAATTGAAACCAAATTAAATCATTTATCAGTTCATTGAGATATTCATTTGTAGATGCTAAACACTTTGGAATTTCACAGAAGTATCAGCAGCATGGTTGTTTATTTCTGATTCTTTGAGTATCTCTCTACCCATCCTAACATTACTAGAAATGTCTTGAGTAGCCCATTTTGTGAGTTTCAAATGACTCACATGCTCACTCATCTCATTATCTGGCATACCATTTATCTTCCTTTTCTTTTTGCTTCTAACAAATGTAAAACCCCTAGGGTCTTCTATACATATTCTATTGAAAATGTTTGTGTGTATAACATTATGTGTGTGTGTGTGTGTGTGTCCAGGACCCATTAGAATATGTTGTCAGAATCAGTAGTAGGATGTTGTGTCATTTCCCTTTCAACTTGAAAAATCGCATTTTGAAAAGTATTTTTCATATACGACATTTTTCTCCCTATTCACTTTGATAGCACCACCTGCTTTGGAAAATATATATTTTCTGCAAACCACTCAAATGAACTAATCCATTTTCACTATGTGTCCTTTTTGGCAAAATATCTACAGGATTTGCTTTCATAAAGATAAATTCAGTTACTTTGCTTCTGTCTGTATTTTGCCCCTTTATGAAAGGAAAGTAGTTTCTTATATTCTTCCTTCTGAAAAAAATACATAGAGAAGAGCTGTAATTAATTACAAATTTGATTTTGAAATTGAGAACTAATTTATTAGGTGATCTTTGGTGATTATCTAAATTTGTTTGGGCTCCAGTTCCTTCACTGTAAAATAAAGTGGCCTGACTAGTTATTTGATGTATAAAAGTTCTTTTTGGCTTAGAATTCAATGATTCTGTGAATAGCAATGAATACCATGGGCTAGACCACATTTCACTGCTCATATCCTAGTCTGTTCTTTCACTGGCATTTTCTTTCTTATAATATCTCACACTGTACAAGAAACTACATAAAGTGGAGTTTCATTGCTTTCATGATCTAAAATCTACTTTCATGATATCCAGGGATTCAATCAGGTCCTATGTGACAAGATTTCAGTTCAGTATTTTTTTAAAGGATCACCAATATTATCCAGTATTGTTTAGAATTGCTAAGTATAACAATAAGACAGGAAAAAGAGATTGAAGGTATTAGAATGGGCAATGAGGGGAAAATATTACTCTTTGCAGATGATATTACAGTAAACTTAGAGAATCAATAAAAAAATAATTGAAATAATTAACAACTTCAGCAAAGTTGCAGGATATAAAACCAACCCACATGAATCATCAACTTTTTTATATGTTACCAACAAAGCCCAGCATGAAGATATGAAAAGAGAAATTCCTTTTTAAATAACTACAGACAATATAAAATATCAGGAAGTATATCTGCAAAGACAAACACGGGAACTATATAAACGAAATCATGAAAAAATTCTCACTAAAATAAAGTCAGATCGAAACATTAGGAAAAATATCAATTACTTATGATAGGCTGAGCCAATATTATAAAAATGACAATTCTATCTAAACTAATGTGCTTATTCAGTGTCATACCAATAAAACTACCAAATTATTTCACAGAGCTAGATAATATAATAACAAAATTCATATGAAAGAACAAAAGGTTAAGGATATTAAAAGAATTGGTAAAAAAAAAAAAAGGAAAGGAAAGTGGTTTAGCAGTACCAGATTTCAAACCATATTATAAAAGGGTAATCATCAAAACAATCTGGTACTGGCTGAAAAATAGAGTGGTGCATTACTAGAGTAAATTAGTAACATAATACACAGTAGCCAAAGTCCATAGTAATCTAATGTTTGACAGATCCAAAGAGCAAAGCTTTTGGGACAAGATTTCACTGTCTGACAAAAATTTCTGGGAAAACTAAAAATCAGTTTGACAGAAACTAGGTATAGACCAACATCCCACACTATATACAGAGATAAGGTCAAAGTAGGTACATGATTTAGACATAAAGGGTGATATCATATGCAAAATAGACTATTTTCCCTGTCAGATTTATGAATCAGGGAAGAATTTATGACCAAAGAAGAGATAAAGAGTATTATGGTATGTAAAAAGGGGATTTTGACTGCCTCAAATTTAAAACATTTTCCAAAAGCAAATCCAATGTAGCCAAGATGAGAAGGAAAGCAGGAAACTGGGGGGAAGAAAACATTTTATAACACATTTCTCTGATAAAGACTTCCTTTCTCAAATATATAGAGAACTGAGTAAAAATTATAAGAATACAAATTATTTCCCAATAGATAAATGGTCAAAGGGTATGAATAGATAGTTTTCAGAAGAACAAAAATCAAAGTTATCTAAAGTCATATGAAAAAATGCTCTAAATCATTATTAATTAGAGAAATGACAATCAAAACAACTCAGGTTTCAATTCATACCTATCAAATGGCTGATGTGACAGAAAAGGAAAATGACAAATGTTGGAGGGAATGTACAAAAATAGGGACACATATACTGTTGGCGGAGTTGTGAACTCATTCAAGCATTCTGGAGAGCAATGAAGTAGTATGCTCAAAAAACTATAAAACTGTGCATGCTCTGGGGGCGGAGCCAAGATGGCGGAGTAGAAGCACGACCTTCCTGCAGCTCAGGCTTCCACCTTCACCAATCCATGTAAAAAGGGGACTCTAAACAAACTTTGGAGCTGCAGAACTCACAAAATGACAAAGAGAAGCTAACCTCCCGCTGAGGACAGCCAGGCAGGCTGGCAGGAATCGGCCAGCACAGCACTCTGGGAGCTGAGCCCAGCCCCATGCCAAGGCTTTAGCCCCAGGGCGGGCCTGACCAGCCGCCTGCCAGAGGGACTGTGGCCTTTTCCAGATTTATCAATACATAAATGCGAAGGACAAGGTGAGAGGACAGTGCAGTCTGGACTTTGGGACCCAGTAAGTGGGAGTGCATGGCTTCTACCCCCAGGGCGAGAAACCACTGAGACTCTGGCACAGCCAGCCAGCACCACTTGGCAGCTTCAGCTCCTGGCCTGCAGAGTGTAGGGGGACCAAGCACCAGTCTGAGAGGTAATCGCTCTTGCTTTAACCTGCTTTGATCTAGATTGCAGTCTAGGGTGGATGTCCTGGGGTGTGTGTCCAGCTTGCCAGAGCATGTGGAGACCTCAGACAAGGCACCCATCTAATACCTCTGGCAACTGAGAAAACCCCAGCTTTTGGGACGAAAACTCCCCTGTCTGGTGGCAGAGTCCTACTGTGGCAAAAAGCCCAAAAGTCAAATAATTGAGTGGCAAAATGAGCAGTCAAAGGAAGCAAAGCAGACAGAAAATTCCAATGTTACACTCCTATTTTGGGGACAAGAAGGAGCAAGGCATGGAACAGGAGGAAAACAGTGAAGTCAGAACTCCTGCACCAAAAGCTTCAAAGGAAAACACAAGCTGGTTACAGGCCATAGAGGACCTTAAGAAGGAGATAAGAGAAGTGGAGGAAAAATTGGGAAGAGAAATGAGAACAATGCAAGAAAATTATGAAATGAGAGTCAACAGCCTGACTGAAGAAAATAATACCTTAAAAATCAGACTGACTCAAATGGCAAAGGAGGCTCAAAAAGGCAATGAGGAGAAGAATGCCTTAAAAAGTCGAATTTGCCAGATGGAAAAAGAATCTCAAAAGCTCAATGAGGAGAATCATTGCTTCAGAATTAGATTGGAGCAAATGGAAGCTAATCACTTTATGAGAAATCAAGATGCTGTTAAACAGATCCAAACAAATGAAAGAATAGAAGGCAATGTGAAATATCTCATGGGAAAAACCACTGACCTGGAAAATAGATCCAGGAGAGATAACTTAAAAATTATTGGACTACCTGAAAGCCATGACCAAAGTAAGAACCTAGAAAGCATCCTCCAGGAAGTTCTCAAAGAAAACTGCCCTGATGTTTTAATACCAGAGGGCACAATAGAGGTTGAAAGAATCCACCGATCGCCTCTTGAAAAAGATCCCAAAAAGAAAACTCCTAGGAATATTATAGCCAGGTTCCGGAATTCCCAGATTAAGGAGAGAATATTACAAGCAGCCAGGAAGAAACAATTTGAATATTGTGGAAACACAATCAGAATAACCCAGGATCTGGGAGCTTCTACATTGAGGGATCAAAGGGCTTGGAATGTGATATTCCGGAGGTCAAGGAGCTGGGACTAAAACCAAGAGTCACCTACCCAGCAAAACTGAGTATCATGTTTCAGGGAAAAATATGGTTATTCAGTGGAATAGAGGACTTCCAAGCATTCTTGCTGAAAAAACCAGAGTTGAATAGAAAATTTGACATTCAGATACAAGAAGCCAGAGAAGCATGAGAAGGTGGACGGGGAAGGGAGGTCATAGGGAACTTATCGGAGTTGGGCTGTTGACATTCCTACATGGAAAAAAAAATGTATTTTATGAAACTTTTCTCAGTAGTTGAAGGGATGAGAAAAAAAAATATATATGTCTATATATGAGGGTATATGGGCATATGAATACATATGTGAATGTGTGTATATATGTTTGTAGGTATACATAGATAGAGGGCACAGGACCAATTTAACAGGAAGGGATGATACTTAAAGGGTGAAATTGAGAGGCGAGAGGAATGTAATGAGAGGAGATGGGGAGAGACAGATTGGGGTGGGCTGTCTCATATGGAAGAGGCAGGGGAGGGTGGTTACAATGGAGGGGAGTTATGGGAGGGCAGGGGGGAATGGGTCAACCTTATTCCCATTGAATCTGGCTTGAGGAGGGAGCAAAATACACACTAAATAGGGGATCTCGCCCTCCAGGAGAATGGGGGGGGAAGGGCATTAGAGGGGGGATGATGGAAGGGAGGGCAGGTTGTGGGGGAGGGAGGTTGGAAGCACCCACTTTTGAAAAGGGACAGGAACAAAGTAGAGAATAGAACAAATGGGAGGTGGGATAGGAGGGATGGAAATATAGTCAGTCTTTTACAATATATCTACTATGTTATTGTTTTGCATTAGCCGCACATGTACCACCTATACTGAACTTCTTGACTTCCCAGTGGGGGTGAGTGGCAGGGGGTAAAGGGAATGAATCTGGAATTGAAAGTTTTAAAATCAAATATTCAAATATATATATATATATATATATATATATATGTGTGTGTGTGTGTGTGTGTTTGTGTGTGTGTGTGTATACACTAGTATTAATACCATCTTATATGTAATTAAGAAATAAGATATACAGGCACTGAGGCATAGAGATCCAATGGAAAAGTCGAAATGGGTATGGGAGAAAATATGGGAGAGAGTAGATTGAAGGTGGGGATATCCTGTGGGACTGCTGTTTTGGGGGGATGGGTGGGGGAAAAATGGGGAGAAAATTTGTAACTCAAAATCTGGCAGAAAGGAATGATGTAAATCAGAAGTTAATAAAGCATTTAAAAAATAAATAAATAAAATGAAAATTAAAAAAAAAAACTGTGTATACTCTGATCCAGCAATTCTACTACTGTCCCAAAGAGATCAGAGGGAAAATAAAAGCACCTATGTACAAAAATATTTATAGCAGCTTTTTTTGTGGTAACAAAGAATTGGAAATTGAGAAAACATCAATTGGAGAATGGTTAAAAACTTGTGGTTTATGATTGTAAAGGGATACTGTTATACCATAAAAATGAGGAG
The DNA here is from genome assembly GCF_028583685.1 of Petaurus breviceps papuanus. Lineage (NCBI taxonomy): Eukaryota > Metazoa > Chordata > Mammalia > Diprotodontia > Petauridae > Petaurus > Petaurus breviceps. Next base: position 12,041,836 of record NW_027185712.1, on the reverse strand, counting down.
CAGAATGCTGCCAGAAAATCATAAGAAGACTTACATGAACTGATGCAAGTAAAATGAGCAGAACCAAGAGAATATTGTAGACAGTATAGCAATATTATATGATAATCAACTGTGAATGCCTTGACTATTCTCAGAAATACAATGATCTGAGGCAATTCCAAAAGACTCACAAAATACTATTCATCTCCAGAGAAAGAACTGATGGAGTTGGAATGCAGATCAAAGCATATTTTTAAAACTTTCTTTAGTATCTTTTTTTTTGGTCTCCCTTTGTTTTTTGCAGCATAGCTAATACAGAAATGTTTCAAATGACTACACATGTATAATCAGTATCAAATTGTTCGCCTTGTCAAGAATGGAAGGGGTTTGCCTTGTAAAGAATGGAAAAGGGTATGGAGGAAAGGGGATGGTGAAAGGGAGAGAATTTGGAACTCAAATTTTAAAAAAATGCTAAAAAATTTTGTTTGCATTTAATAGAGAAAAAAATAAATATACAAAAAAACCTAAATGGGTTTGGAGAGAAGGGGCTGAAAAGGGTACCTTGGATTTAAATATTTTTTTGTTTCAAGGAATTAGTTTGATTCAAAATAACATATTTCAGAGTATATTCCATGAGAAAAACATTGTGCTAGGGTCTATGGTAGATACAATAGAAGAAATAATACTCAAAAGAGAGTTTATAATTCAACTAGGTAGATAAGATAGAAAACTATGAAATTTTAATTTCATAGTACCAGTCTCTACAACATCAAATATCAAACGAACAGTATGCTATAATAAGAAAAATTAAAAATAAATAAAAGGAAAAATGCAAAGGAGGAATCAGGGAGGACTTCATGAAAATTTAACATATGAATTAGATCTTAAAGAATGAGTAGGATTCAGATAGCCAGAAAAAATACTAGTATATAACAGATTTTTTGTAAAGATATAATATCATTGACTATATGAGGGAATGAAGAAATTTGTAGCCTCTTTATCCAGGTCAAGAAAAATCTATCAAGTTGGAAAGAAATATTATATATAACTGGCTGAAATGTTAACTCACTTTGGTAGATGGTCATTAATGATCTCAAGATGAAATTAACACATATACATAAAACACTGAAACTCACAGAAGATCTGTATGAAGCATAGAAACTTTGAAAAGGTGACTTTGATGACAGAAAAATGAAGGCATCCATTTTACTTTTTTCAAAACTTTTTGACATGACATTTAAATGAGTACTTTCTGGTTTTGTATTATTCTATAATTGTTTCACAAGTTCCTCTTTCTTACCCCAAAAGGAAGTTCCTTAAGGGAAGTACTAGTGTTTCCCTACAACACATAGTTGGGGGTGGACATAGCACACAGTAGGCTTAACATATCCTGATTCAATGGAACTAGATTCCACATTTAGAAGGCATTTTCTTAGCTTCAATCTAACACCAAATGTAATCATCTTCATGACAGTGAATAAATCATATGGTATTTTTATGTATTTGGTCAGGACTTTTATGCATATGATTTAAATAGATGATAATCCATTTAAATACAAAAGGGGATAAGTAGGATTAGGCACTTCAGGGGTTGCTAGGGAAGTATTCACACACTCACTCTATCTATATCTATTTATCTAGCTTTTTAACTATCTAGCTATCTCTCTAGGAGTTGTGATAACAATGAGGTCCTCAATGAAATCAACATTTTTAGTACTATGAATTCTCATTAGGATTTAACAATTAACCTGAGATCTGTTAGGTTAGATGATTTACTGAAATTCACATGGCTGACCATGGACAGAGAGAAGAGTAATGAGAACACAAGTGAGGACACTTAAGTCCCATTACTTTGCCCACTATGCCATACTCTACTGATTTTGGAAGCTTACACAGTTCTCTCTCTCTCTCTCTGTCTCTATCTGTCTCTGTCTCTCTCTCTCTCATACACACATACATACACACACAGAAAGAATGTAGGCAGGAATATCATAAATTAACAGACTACTAAAAATAATTAACCAGGATTAAAAGCCTTCAAAATGTCTCCCTACTCAAAAGCAGCTTTTAATTTCTTGGGTTGTGAAGAGTGTGTGTGTGTTTGTGTGAGAGAGACTACTACACAACAGTACACAGATGACACACGTGTGCCTCTGAACTCAGATAAGTTTTGCCCAATTCTTTTTGACTTCTATTGGGTCCTTGTTTATCTTAAATTGGGATCAGTACTTCCCCACCCCCCACTCCTCCACTTCTGCCTCCCCAAATATGAAGGAATAGCTACACATTGCTTCTTATCTAGAACTTCCTTCTAAATGGGGTTTTCCCAGGAGTTTTTTCTTGCAATAAAAGAAGAATCAAGGGACAGTTTTAGAAATGGCTACCACATTAGAGAATTGTAGGCTCTAGGGAACTGGTATCACCATAGGTTATTATAAGAACAGGGCTGTGAGTTTGCAAATCAGAGGTGAGACATTGTTTGCACATGCCCTACAGCAGGCATTAATGAATGTCTGCATGTCATTGAACAGAATGACTCACAGACACCTTTTCCCATAGCATCTGTTTTTCTCTGCTAGACAAATAGGTAGAGAGTCATTCCATTCTCAAAGCTGAAGTTGAAAAAGAAAATGAGCCTCTTTGTCGGAAGATTTTAGTGTGTTTAAAATAAATGAGGGTGCCTATAAGGTTAAATTACAATAGTTAAGGGAGGAGCAGGACAGGAACAACCTATGCATTGCAAGTTGTGCTGATCTTGAGTTCAGAGTTCAAACCCTGACTCTGCTATTTAATGCCTCTGTGAGGTTGGACAAGCCATGTGCACTGCTTGGCCCTTAGTTCTTTCATCTTTAAATTGAGAGGGTTGGACTTGATCCTTTGTGAAGACCCTCCTTCCTCTAGCTCTGTGATTCAATGAACTAGAGGAGACCTGCAAAACTTGGCAGTGGATAAAAGTCAAAATTAAAATAGGCAAAACTTCTTCAGACCACAGACAGGTTAGACTAGAGATAGACTGATGATTTTTGGTGGTCATGAGTCATGTGACAAACATGAGAGTGTGCAGTGGCGATCTGACATTTATCGTGGGCCACCCTTTGGTGGACCACAAGCGGCCCATGGGCCATATCTTGTGCAAGCCTGATCTAAATATCTAGAAAATGATTGAATTCTATATAGTAGGAAAAGTAGACAAAGGCATCAGTTGCTCTGAATTTTATTTCCACCCCTGATATTTATCAATTGTATGAGCTTGGGCAAACTACTAAATCTTTCTGGGTCACAGATTTCTCATCTTTCAAATCAAGTGGCTGGACTGAGTGACTTCTAAGACACTTTCTGGCTCAAATATTCCATATTGTTAGGTCTCTTCTTATGAAGCCCTGTGGTATCATGGGATGTAAGTTGGACTTGTAATAAGATGAGACCTAATATTGAAATCTGCCTCTGAATCCATTTAGGTATGACCACGGACAAGACATTTTACTAAGCCTCAGTTTCTTCATCAGTAAAATGGGGATAATAGTAATTCTTTTTTACACTTCACCTCAGGGATGTGAGAGTCAAATCAGATAGTGTATGAAAAACATTATTCATATATAATGACATATATAATGTCAGATATTGTCTTTATATATATATTCTTCATTTTTTCATTTATTCATTTTTAAATTAATTTTTAACCCATGATTTTATCACTATATAGAGGAATGACAATAAGAAAACTTCTTTCACCACTTTAGATTGTAATCTATTTTGAAAATGATAGATTAAAAAATTGCCTCTGGTACTTAGAAATATCCAGGGTCATTCATACAATGTTATGAGTCAGAGGAAGGAACTGAACTCAACTGATTGGCTACAAGGTGCTATATTATATGACATGCTCAATATGAATTATAAAACGTAATATCTGTCCTTTCAGTTGGATTTTGGTGTTGTGTCCAACTCTTTGTGATCTCATTTGGGGTTTTCTTGGAAAAGATATTGGAGCAGTTTGCCATTTCCTTCTCCAGATCATTTTACAGATAAGGAAACTGAGGTAAACAGGGTTATGTGACTTGCCCAAGGTCACACACTTAATAAGTGTCTGAGGCTGGATGTGAACTCAGGAAGATAAGTCTTCCTAACTCCAAGCCCAGTGCTCTATCTACTATGTCACCTATCTGCCCATAATTTGGGATCCATGACACCAATACATAAAAAGGCAAGAAACAGTATAAGACCACAAAACCAAAACTATCATGAGGTAAATATGGACACACCACCTGGATAAAGAGGATAGAGAGCTGGCCTCTCTAGAACTACCTCAATTAAAACATATGACCCTGGAAAACACCTTAATTTCTCAATCTACCAACCAACTCTCCAGATTGTGTAACAGAGCAATGCCAATCTGCATAAATAGGAGTTTTGGGGGGGAGTCTTCTGTGCCAGTGAAATCACAGCTCTGGTCCAAATATAGAAAAGATCCATATACATATCTACATATGCATATACACAAATATGTTTTTGTATGTGTATGTATATGCATAGTTGTGTGCACATACTTATACATGAATATTTACACGTAGGTATATGTACAAATATATGTATATAAATACATGTATGTGGATAGATAAATAGATGATAAGAAGATAGATGATAGATAAAGATGATAGGAAGATGATAAACACATTGATGACAGATCAATAGAGAGAGAAATAGAGGTAGAGATAGATAGATAGACAGACAGACAGACAGATAGATGGATAGATGGATGGATAGATACATAGATGATAGATGGATAGATAGCTGCATTGGTGGATTAATGGATGGATGGATGGATAGATAGATGGACAGATAGATAGATGGATATATAGACAGATAAATAGCCAAATACAGATATAATAATATATATTATATAATATATATTAAGATGGAGAATCCATTGTGAACTTTAGTGCCCAAGAAAGTTTTCTTGGAAAGAGACATACTCTACCTGGGCTTCAAAGGAGGGGTAAAGACAGAGAGAAGGCTTGATTTGAGAAAATAGTATAGAGTTCTCCCAAAGTGCATTAAACTACCCTGTGACATAGTAGGTTCGGCCTCTCTAGAGATCTTCAAGCAAAGGTTGTCAGTTATGGAGTAGCAGGCATATTTTTTTCTGGGACAGGTTGGAGTAGAAATCCTAAGGGTGAATTTCCATTTCTTAAAAATGTGAATTCACTATCCTGAGGGAAGAGGGCATTTTTGGTATAAAAGGGGTATTGATAAAGGCTCATCTGTGGGAAAGGGCAAGGTATGACCAAGGAATTATGAGTAGGCTAGACTGGCTGAAACAGAGGGTCCTTGAAAATTAGGGAAAAAAAACCCATCTCCCATCTAATGTAGGGGCAACTTGAAGCAGCTATGTATCCCAAATCCCAGACTGGACCTGGAGTCAGGAAGACCTGAGTGCAAATGTGACCTCAAACAATCTCGCTGTGTGACCCTTGGCAAGTCATTTGACATCTGTTTTCCTCAGTTTCTTCAACTCTGAAATGGGGATGATAATAACATTTTTCTCCTGGGTTGTTGTCAGGATCAAATAAGAATATATTTACAAAAAGCTTTTAGAATAATATCTAGCATACACTAGGTGGTATAAAATGCCTATTTTCTCCTGAATATTTATTTTATCAATGATGTTCTACTCCTTTAAAATGATATTACATGAGTGACTCTGTGTGTGTGCATGTGTATGTATCATGATTTGAAAGAAGGTTTTAGATTCTAATGTTAATACCAAGAAAGATAACATTAACTTTGCAGTCCTTCTAACTTTTTCCAAATATTATCACATAAATTATTTCATTTAATCTTGAGAAATTGTATGAAGGAATTGTAGAAGATTATCTATTTTGGGGGGAATAACATTTTCCCAATTGCATATAAAAACAATAGTAACATCCATTTTAAAAAAGTTCCAAATTATCTCCCTCTCTCCTTCTGCTCTCCACTGAGACAGTAGGTAATTCGATATAGGTTATACATGTGCAATCATGGTAAACATATATCCATATTATTCATATTGTGAAAGAAAATACAGACCCCCAAAAAAAGTCCACAAAAAGTAAAAAAAAAAATAAAAGTATTCTTTGACCTGTATTCAGACACTATCAGTTCTTTCTCTGCAAGTAGGTAGAATTTTTCATCATAAATCCTTTGAGATTGTCTTAGATCATTATATTGATGAGAATAGCTAAGTCATACATTGTTGATCATCATAAAATATTACTGTTACTGTGTACATTCTTTTTCTGGTTCTGAACCATCTATTAAAATATTGAAAATAAAACATACAAACTATGATCTGGAAAGGTCAGATATCTGGCCTAAAACCACATGTTGTCAGTGAGGCTGGAATTAGTAACCAGGGGTCTCCTCTCTAAGGTGATCCTTTATTGACAACTAGGGAGGAGCTCAAAACTTTTGAGAATCTTTCCAGTGGCCATCAGGAGCTACTAGGGGTATTTGTATTTCTATCAATCTGTAGAAGTCATGTAAAGTGTGTCAAGAAAATCTCTATCCCATTCCTAATTCCACCCATGGTATGGCTTTGTTCCTGGTAAAAAAAAAGGAAGATGTCATTTAGGTCAGAGGCAATACCTAAACTGTATATATAGAAATGTTCATCTAATAGCACAGAAGGCTTCTGGATGCTTACAAGGTGGGGTAGGAATAAAACGTGGCCCCCTATTGCCTCCAGGCTCAAATACAAAATTGACTGTTTGACTTTTAGGTCATTTACAAATTTGCCACTTTTTGCTTTCTAGTCTTCTTGCATTTGCCCCCTTCCATGCAATTCAGGGATACTGTCTCTTTTACTATTCCTCAATCTTGGTGCACTATTTCCTCATTCCTGGTCTTTCCACTGATTTTCCTTGATATCTGGTGTTCTCTCCCTCCTCACACCTGTCTCTTGGAGTCATGGCTTCCTTTAAGACTCAGGGCAAACCATACCTTTTTTTTTTTTAAAGCAATTGTGGTTAAGTAACTTGCTCAAGGTTACACGGCCAGGTGTTGCTGGGTGGAGGTTAAGTGTCTGAGCCCGGATTCGATCCCCCAAGTCATCCCTACACTGGGGCTGGTGCTCTTACTCGCTGTGCTACCTGGCCGCCCCAAGCCATACCTTTTTCAAGAGACCTTCCCAGCTTCCCCTCACGTCTAGGTCCATCTCTCTGAGGTTACCTCCCATGTACCCTGTATATATTTGGTTTATACATGGTGATTTGCATATTATTTTCTCCATTAGAATGTAAGCTCTTTGAGGATAGGAATGGTTTTTACCTTTCTTTGCATTTCCAGTACTTAGCACAGGGCTTGGCACATAAAACACTTAATAAATGCTTGCTGACTGACTGACTCCAACTTTCTTAAATTGACTATTCAAAAATCTTTTGCAAATCCTATTTCTACCTTATGAAAATGCCTTCCCCCCCTCCACCTCCTTTGATTTATCACCAGCTTCCCTTGCTCAACCTAGCCATCATCAAACACACACACACACACACACACATACACACACTCACACAAACACAAACACACAGGTCAAGACACATATGGGAGATAGAATGTCATTAATAAGTACCTACAGGTTGTTTAGATGACTAAATAATAAACATACATCATCATCAGTAATAGCTGTCCTTCAGTCATTAATAATGCTAATGCTAATACAAATAATGGGCCAAGAAGGGATTTGGTTGAAAAAAAAATAAAATGCTCTAAGTAATATTAAGGACTCAACTAGTACTATTAGGAGAAAATGGGAAATGACTGCAGAAATTTAAATAAAAGTATGATTGATTGTTTCAATACTTAATTGAGCATCCACCATGTGGTAGGTACTTTAGGGAAACATACCAGGCACAGCTGTAGGACTGTATGTACTAATGAGAAAAGATTGACACGTTGTCCATCTTGTGATTTTCTTCATTTTATGGAATTTTGCTATTTCAGCACAGGGGGTACACGTCTGAAATTTATATGGTACAGATCCTTGTTAAAGTAGGGGAATATCTATGCCAACCTGGAGAGAGCATCATTTATATTCTCTCTGAATATTGCAGGAAATGAGTATTCAAAAAGATTACATAGGTTAGTTATTTTATAAAATAGGTAAACCATATACTTATGTTTATATAGATAGATATACATACACATATGTATGTGTAGATATGCCTATATGTGTATATATAGATATACATATACTGAAATATGCATTCCTTGTCTTTTTTATCCTTTTTAAAATTATGTTTCTACCATCTGGCTAGTTTTTCTCCTAACTTTTATGGACTTAAAGCCTTTAGAATTTCTGTTGTCCCAGAAAGTATAACCAAAATTATCATTATTTGTCCTTATTCCTTCCCCTTTCTCTTTAGCAAGGGCCTCCAAACTATCTTCTTAAGAGCTTGTTCATTCTTTGCTATACCCTTTTTACAGAACATTTCTGAGTCTATCTCATTTTCCTCACATCTTTTTTTCTTGCATTAGGCAAGGTGTTATCTCTTCTGCTTTATACTTTATTTTATATTTCTTAGGTCCCTATTCCCATGTTTTCATTTCTCTCTGGTCAAAATATTCTGCTTTTTACAATGACATGATCTTTTCTGCTTTAAGTAAAACCAACCATTCCCCCTTTAAGTATTATAGATTCCTTTTATGTTTCCCTATTATTGTTTTCTTTTGGATATAGCTTCCCCTCCACTAATGAGCTGTTCTTTATAGCAAGGGAAGAAACAACAACATTTTAGTAGAATTAACCAACACTTTGGCTGCCCTGTACAATATGTACTGCTTTCTGAACCAATAGTCTCACCACCTTTTCAAGGGAAAGAATGTGTTGTATTACTTCTTCTTTTCTCCAGGGCTAAAATTGTTTATTATAGTAGTATGCTGATTGTTTTCATTTTAATGGTCTTTTCATTTTTTGTTAGAGTCCTTATGTATGTTGTTTTCCTGGTTATAATTCATTCTGCATCAGTTCACAGAAGCCTTCCCATTTTTCTCTGTACTTCTCACAATAATTTTTTATGGCACAATTATATATGTGTATATATACATACATATATGTGTGTGTATAGATAGCTAAATTTCAGTCACTCCTCAAGCACTTTGTTTTCAACTTTTTTCCATCATAAAAAAAGTGCTGCTATGGATATTTAAAGTCCATGTTTTTCTTTTTTTTTTAGTTCTCCACATGCATTGAAAATACTTCATCAATATATCCTGTCAATCTATGTATGTCCATAGCCATCTCTTTTTTAGATTAGCTTAGTCGCAGTTGTTCCTCAAATTAGGAAACTGCTAAAATAATTCAACATTGTAATTCTAAAATGTTCAAGTTCATATTGACTGATTTAAATTCCTTTATATTCTAATTATATTTTGATACCCAGGTAAGAATCAGGTATAGTGGAAATGAGTGGAATTTGATGTCAGAGTTTGAGTTCAAATTATGACTCTGTTAATTACTTCCTATATGACCTTGGACAGGTCATTCAACATCTCTGAGCCTATTTTCTCATCTGTAAAATGAAGATGTTACACTATATGACCTTGAAGATCTCATCATTCTTAAAATCTGTGATCTTGTGTCCTGGATCTGAAACCAATTTAAGTATGTTAAGGATCAACCAATCAACAAGTATTTATTTAGAACCTATGGTATAGAAAGCATTGTGTTCAGTCTTATGGAAAGTGGGGAGAAGTATGCTAGTCTCCATTTCAGGTTGATTTTCATCTAATGGGTGAGACTAGTAAACACTTAATAAGTGCTTACTGACATGCTAACCTTCATAAAATGGACATTCAAAAATCTTTTGCAAATCCTATTGCAGTCATGAAATGATTGACCCTAGAGAGTTGCAGAATGATAATTTACAGTACTGTATAGTACTGATGATGCCAATTTAGGAGTTTAGAGGAAGAAAAAAGATTACCATGGACTGGGTAGCTTTATAGAGGAGGTGAGTCTCCAGTGGAGAACTGAAGTGTAGGGAGGACTTATGTAAGCATAGAGCAAGGATATCAACTTTTTTCAGTCACTGAGGACTGCTGAAGGCCAGCTGTGAGCTGTGCAAGCAATAAATGAGATGACAAGGAGAAGAAATTTGAGCTGGGCGATGGTACGTGTTAGAGAAATCATGTTTGGAAGAAAAGACTGGGGTTAGGTTGTGGAGGGCCTTAGATGACAGGCTAAGAAGCTTAGATTTTATTATGTAGATGATAGATAGTCATTGAGAGTTCAAACCTGCAAGACTAGTATCAGACATGACAGAAGAGGCTGTTTTTAAAAGCCTGGGGAAAAGTTAGTTCTAGCATCTTTTCTGCTAGAAGAGAGTCATAGAACTCTTCTCAAAGTGATCACTGACATAGCCATGATGAGCTCCAGATGGCAAAAGTAGAGAGATAGCAGTATCTGCTGCGAGACTTTCAAGTCTGGTTTTAGGATATTTGGCACATCGCAGAAAGTGCTAATGTATAACTCAATGTTTAAATTGTCATTTGCCATCCTTAATTTTTAAGGACAAAATGGGGATCTGAGGCAGGAGAATTTAGAAGTAATATGGAGAGTTGACAGACACAGGGAACATTAGCCTGGCATGGATAACTTATGTATCGCCGGTTACATATTTTAAGTAAATGTTCGCTGGATCATTTAACTTGGCATTTATAACTTGTGTCAAAAATAGAAACTTTGTTCAGTGTGCAAGGTACAAGAGTTATCATCTTCTAAAGGGAAATAAAGAGAAGGCACAGCTCTGCAGGAGTAAAAATTTCCCAAACTTCTTTGACTTTGAGAAGACTACAGACAAGGTTGACGGTGTCAAGGCATCCAACATGATTTATCAGGAGTTTCAGAAAGCCCTCAATAAAGTTCCACATGACAGACGTCCGTTTAAGGCAAAAGCTACAGGGATCCAGGGTAGGGCATGGAAGTGAATAAAGAGCTAGTTAAAAAACAGAACACAGAGAGGGTACTTACATGATGAAGCTACATTGCCTTCCAGATAAGGTTGGTAATGGCTATGCTTTGTGACATAATTGTGTTCGTTTTCAGAGTTGAGAGACATCTAAAAATGTTTATTGTGAGAGCTTTGCAGAAACCAGAGAAACTAGGTGCTTAATAGCCTAGACAAGATTAATTTGGAGTTAAACTGCCCCTAGCCTGGTTATTGTTTTTACAGATTGTTGCAGTATTTGATCAAGATGGGAGGCAGAAAATAAACACTTGCAGTGAACCAGCAAGTCGGCTCCTTAACGGTAGAGACAGATGCAACTGCTAAGACAAAGCTGATACGCTTCAGTGGTGCAGTAGCAGAAAAATACTGAACTGGGAGTTGGGAGACCTTGGTTTTAGTACTGGTTGTGCTGCCTGGACTCATTGAGAGACCTTTGGTAAGTCACTCTCCATATCTGGGTCTCAGTTTCCTCATACGTAAAAAAGAGAGGGTTAGAATAGGTCATCTCTATAAGGTCCCTTCCAGATCAGACATTCTGTAATTCTGATATTCGATGAGAGTCTCTAAGGTCCTTTCTGGATTTACTATTCAGTAGTTTCAACCATCTTTTGAAATGTGGTACTGGACTTGAGAGATGGGGTGGGGTACAGATGAATTTCTTTCATTTCATTTTGATCAGTCTCCCCCCTGTCCCAGATCTATGTTCAGACATAAATAGTATATAATAGAAATAATAATGAAAGAAATACTAAGCATTTTCTGTAAATTAAAGCTGTTTTTGCTAAATTATTGGGCCATATTTTTTGGATATGCTTTCAAACAAATTAAAACTGCTTACAAGGGGGAAAAAGGAAGATGCAAGTGTCTCAAATATATTGGAGACATAAAAGCTAGAGTATGCATAATCGTCTTGCAAGAGTTCCTAAATCTCTGTATATAAACTGTTTAAAAGTAAATTAAAATTATTCCTTAATGAAATACAAATTTGAAGTCACTTGAATAACTAATCATTTTATGACCCATGCAGTGAATTTTTAATGCCTACTTCTACCTGATTATTTTAGATATGTCTGTGTTGTAAATTAAAAGCTACATAAATCATTAATGTGTTGATACAGATCAGTGAACTGCCTACAGTGTGTGTGATTTCTTAGGACATACAATGTCTGACTCACCTCCCTCCCTTTCAATTATATGGCTCCTAGATTCCCTTTTCATCATCCTCAGCAAGGTCTTCTTTTCAAGCATCTGCACAGAATCCCCTGATGCATGTACCTGGCTAGTCAGAGAGGTGCCTTTACCTGACCAGATGAATACACCTATAAGTACAAACATAATTGGGGCGGGGCAGGGGGGATCACGAAATTACCATGGTGACAACCTTCTATTTCATTGTCAGTATGGCCCTATGTATAGCACAACAGTATAATTCTCTAACCAGGTCAGTTTTCTGGCAATTCCCTATAAACTCCCCACTTTTTCCCACAGCATGGAAGGTTTTCAGCTTAAACACCCAGTTAAATCCTATATTTCTTTGAAGAGGAATCACAGGGCCCATCTTTCCAATGTGGTATACTCTACTCCTCTAATTCAATCTCCACCCCCACCACCTCCTACACACACTATAACTATTTCACATAGGATTCTCTTAGCACTTCTACCATATTGTTCTTTAGTTGTCCCCACTTTTTTTTCCCCCAGAACAGTGCCTGTAACAGCACTGGGCTCAAAATAACTACTCTATAAATGTCTTTTTCTTTTCTTTTTTTTAAATTTAATTGAGTATCTAGGAATCACTGTCCTTTTCACTACAGTGGTGACACTATCAGCATATGACCAACAGTCTCTGCGCTATTTAATTAAATTCAATTCAGTTTAGCAGGCATTTATTAAACATATTTATTCAAGAAATTTTGTTAGACACTGGGGATACATTTTTTCTAAAAAGGATAGGCTTGTGCTAATCTGTATATTCATTTTTGCCCGTACCGTTTTGTGACTGATTGGCATGAACTTCTGAAGGGCCTAGTATTTGGTCTAAGAATAAAGCATAGCCAAAGACACCATGCAGATACACACACACACGAACGCACTTTATTTCTTCCCTTTTGAAAAATCTCCATGGGCTCTTTAGTTTAAAATGTCAATTCCTAATCCTGGCATTCAAGATCATTTCTGTTGTGTGTGACCTTGAACTAGTTAGTTAATTTTTCTGAGCCTCAGTTTCCCCTTCTGTAACTCAATGTACTCATTAGAACTCTTCCAGTTTAAAATATATGTTCCTATGATTCAAAGAACCTTCGTCACTTTGTTTTTCCTATTCACCTTCATGCTGTTGTCCCTTTTCTCTTTAAAATTTTCCTCCCTCTTAGTTCTGTAGAAGTCTTGTCTACCCACCTCACACATCCTCATGTAGCCATCCCTGACTACTGTTGCTCACAGTATTTTTTCCCTTTCTCTGACTCTTTTTGGTCTTTATGGCCCACATAACTCTATTTGGTCTTGAATGGACAGTCTTATATTGTTCTCTGTCTCCTGTGGTCTGGTCTTGCTTCCCCCAAAAGACTGTAAATTTCTGAAGGGTAAAAAATAGGATTTCTCTTCTTTCATCTATCAGAGCACCTAACAGGCGTTGATCACCTAGAGCTGTTCAATACATTCTTGTGTATTAATCCATTGATTGATGAAGTCCATGACTGAGTAGCCATACAATTCTGTATCTAACTGAGCTACATGGTGACAAATTAGCACCATGGAATTCAGTGTGAAAATACCAGGATCATGCCCCGTCTTTAAATGGCAAGCCTCCTTTCCTTTTTCTTGCAGATGCCCTGGTGAGGAAGCTCTCTTCTCTCCCTCGGGTGGCTGAAGAATCTTGCCTTCATGACTTTTCCCCGAGGTCCCAGTCAGTCTGTGCTCATCCATCAGACTGAGTGGGGAACCATAGCTAATCAGTCCTGGGCTGTCTCTGCCGGATGCCTGAGATACTGGCTCTGGGCAGAGAGGATGTGAAAGCTTTGTTGCTCTCTTTTGAAGCTTCTGAGTTTATGGAAAGGTTTAATTAAAGCTGTGTAGTCTTGAAGCATCCTAAGCCTGGATCAAAGACTGCCTAACATAACAGGAAGGGAAAAGGGTAGCAGAGGAAGGTCTCTCAATTTTCGAAAAGTGGCGAACCTGGACAGACAGACGCATTGCTGGAGAGAAAATGAGATCAGCTATTTTCGGAGGGGGAGCAATGTTTCGTCTCGTGGCTCTGCTCATAGGGAAGCTTCAATCCAGGCTGCCACACAGACAGCTAAGGCACAGAGCAGCTTACTGGGTAACAGCTTCTCTTCAAAGTTTCGCCTTTGTGAATAGATTCTGTTGTGAGCAAAGCATATGGTATTTTCTGGAAATACAGTTCTCACAGTTCCCCTCGCCTCATCAGCAGGGAGAAGATAAAAATGGGGAAGAGGCCTGCTGCTGGGTGACATGGATTCTGAGTCCTTAACAGAATTCTGGGAGATGGGAGGTGGGGGTGGGAAAGATGCCTCTGCCAAATTATGTTGTAGGCAAAGTTTCTTTTTAGGCCTTTCCAACTTGTCTTTTTATACCCTTTCCCCTCATGATGAGTCCCACCTTCCCAGTGCTTGGTTCCATCATGCTGGTCACAGCAGAAAGTCCTGACCCTTCCTTTTGCTGAGCCCAGCCCTCTCTACTGGGGCATTTTAAATGGAAAAATAATATGAATGTGGTTCTCAATGTATGCCAGGGGACACCTTGGTGCTTTCTTTGCTCTTTGAGTTCCTGTAGCTACTATAGGCTGTCATAATTTTCTAGCATAGGGTTTTTACCCAGAGCCCTTGTTCAGCAATAAAATATCATGAGAAGGCCTGATAGTCTCTTCTGTTTACTGATATCAGATACAATAAACACCTGGAATTTGTATAGTGCTTTTCTATTTCTCCCAAAGCCCATTTCAATCTACTATCCCATTTTATTTCTATGATATTCCTCCTCGGATGCATCCTAGCTATGTGACCTTTTCTGAACTAGTTCTTGGATGTTCTCATTCCCTCTGAATCTCTTTTCATCACCTCACTAATTCAAGAATCTCCCAATGGTTCCCCCAAACCTCAGGATCTGGCCAAAGGTATAGAGGGAGGGGCAGGACTGAGTTTTCCTATCAGTTTATAGATGGTAAGAGTTCATCTTTTAAGTAGCTGGTATCTGGTATAAAATATGAATAGCCACACTGGTGAGTAAGGGGGGAGAGAGAAGAGAGGAGATACAGAGAAAAGGAGAGAGAAGGGAGAGGAAGGGAGAGGCAGAGAGGAAATAGAGATAGAAACAGAAAGAGAAGATAGAAATAGATAGAGGCAGTGGGAGAGACAGAGGTATGTGGGGAGAGAGAGAGACAGAGAAAGACAGAGAGACAGAGATAAAGAAATAGAGACAGAGAGACATAGGGAAGGATGGAATGAAGGAGGGGAAAGGAGGGGAGAGGAGAAGAAAGGAAGGAAGAAGAGTGGAGGGGATAGAAGGGGGTAGGGTTAAAGAGAGGGAAAGGAGAAGGGAAGGAAGAAGAAAGAGAGAAAAGAGAAGGGAGAGAGAGAAAAACAGCAATAGAGATAGGGAAGGGGAGATGGAGAGGGACAGAGACAAAAAGAGAGGAGATAGGGATAGACACAGAGGGAGAGAGAGAAAGAGAGAGAGAGAGAGAGACACAGAGAGAGAGAGAGAGAGAGAGAGAGAGAGAGAGAGAGAGAGAGAGAGAGAGAGAGAGAGAGAGAGAGAGAGAGAGAGGAGAAAGAGAGAGAGAGAGAGAGAGAGAGAGAGAGGAGGGGGGAAGAAGGAGGGCAAAAGAGAAAGGGGGAAAAGTGGAGGGGAGAGGAAAGAAGAGAGGCAGAAACAGAGCAAAGAGAGAAAGGGGGGAGTAGGGAGAAAGCGAGGGGAGCAAGAAGAGAAGGGAGGGAAAGGAAGAGACAGGGAAGGAGAGGGAGAGAGAAAGGGAGAGAGAAGGAGGAGCCATGATTTAGTGAATATGAAAAGACTTGAGTTCAAGTGCAGTTTCTGATACATACTGGGAGTATGACCCTGTGTGACTTTGACTTAACACCTCAGTGCACCCTGACAATTCTCTGAGACCCTAAGTTACATGAGCATATCTAAATTGGAAGAGGGAGTTTTCCTCCCTAAAATTTCCCATAAATTAAAGTAACCATAAAAAGGTTAAAAACTGAAAAGCAATATCTATATGAGAAAGGTAGGACTGGAAATACTCTCCTTGGTTAAAGAGAAGAGGAAATCTGGGCATCAAGGAGAAATTCTCAGGTTTCACTTCAATTTAACTTACTTAACTTGGAGCTGTGAACATAAATATAACTACTATGTAAAACTCATGATTTTCAGGACTTTGTTGCCAGAAGGACAAATACACTATCGACAACATTACAAGTCAGTAAGTGGCAAATGCCAAGGAGAACCCTAAACACCTCTTGATAAAAAGTTGGAGAACAAAGCGATCCCTTTTTGCTGGAGCATTCTTTGGTGTGGTCAGGAGAGATTTTATGGCAGAGATGATATCTAAGTTGGACTTTAGGGTTCAAGAGGGTAGAAGTTTCTAGAGACAGAGGTGGTGGAATGTGGGTCCACTCTCAGCCTGGGGTAGGGGTGATAGTAAACAAAAGCATAATAGGAAAAGGGGAGAGTTTGAACCCACCATACATAGAGCACATGGAGGTCAATTTTGTGAATCAAGGTTTTAAATGATGGGCTGTAACCAGAAGAGGTGGGATATCAGACATTTATGCTTTTTTTTTTTCTAAGTGGGAAATCCAGGGATTTTCTGTGGATTAATGGCATAACCATAGTAGTAGATCAAGGGAAATATTTGGACAATAGAGTGAAGGAAACATTGGGGAGGGATATGCAAGGAATTAATCAATCAACAATCATTTGCTAAGTACTTTCTATGTTTCAGGCAATGTGCTAGGTACCAAAGATATACATACTAAGGACAAAATCAATCACTATTCTCAAGGAGCTTACATCATATCAAGTGAGAATCTCCTGAGTGAAGAAAAAGAAGAATAATGTATAATGAATCTGGAAAGACAAGAACAGGTTGTGAAGGACTTTAGATTTACATTTTATTCTAGAGGCAATAAAGATCGAATGAGATAATGTTTGGAAGTGGGATGTCTGACATATAGTAGGAACTTATTAAGTGCATGCCCCCTCCTTTCTCCCTCCCACTCTGTTGAATAGAGGAATGTAGCCATATGAGAAGGAAAACAGTTTTGGCAATTGTGTAGATCCCAGTGGTGTCAAACTCAAGTAGAAACAGATTCCTTTGGCTGCATCTTGACTTAGAAAACCACAAATTAACATTATCTTTGCTGTATTGCATTTTTATTATTTATTTAAACATTTTCCAATCACATTCTAATCTGGTTTAGGGCTTGTAGCAGCAAGCACCCCAAGCCGTCCTCAGGGTTTGCTGCCACCACAGGTTCTTGGATCTGCTTTGATAAAGGAAAGCAACTCAAAATGGGTTAACAAGCTTACTTTAATCATTCAGATATGTATCGTTTACCTAGTTCAGGGGAAAAAGGTCAGCACCCAGAACTTTAAAGTATACAGAGAGAATTATCAAGTCAGAGAAACAGATCAAGTAGACAGATTTCCAAACTGTCCAACCATTACATCCATATCCAATCAACGTCTGGGTTTCAACATCTGGGTTTTTCAAAGCCGGAAGGGGGGGGGGCCCTCTGGACAGCGGCTTTCCAGAATCCAGATCAAATCACAGAACACTTCTGAAAGTGAGCCCCCAAAACAAAGCTACACATCAGGGCTTATATAGCCTTCTCCTGGCTCAGAGAATGTAACAATCTTATTGACTCACTGGCCAATCAAGAAGTATCTACTGAAAAACAAGCCTCCCACCCCAGGCTCCAGGTGCACTTTAGCCTAGGGGAAGGGAAGATCTTTAAAATTTACATTCCCATTATAGGGCCTCACTCAGAAATTTAGCAGCTGCTTGTGGCCCAAGAGAAGGATGGCTGACATCTCCACTTGAAAGGACAGATTGGAATGGGAAGAGACTTCAGTCACAAAGGCTATTCGGGAGACTATTAGAGCAGTTTAGGCCAGAGACAATAACAGTCTGAACCAAGGTGACATCTCTATGAAGAGAGAGAAGTGGTTTTGATGGGGTGCTTGGGTGCCTGGGCTTGAACCCCAGTTCCAACATCCCATTCATTTCCAAAATCACATCTCTCCCCAGCCTCAAATCTCCCTAGTCTCAAAATGCTGTCTCTGGCACTTTCTGTCCAGGCCAATGGCAGCAGCCCTAGCAAAATACTTATCTCTCTTCCTGATACAGTAGCCAGCTGAACCTATAGAATTAAGTAGTTTGAACAAGCTGTGTACTGGCTGAACTGACTCTGTACTGGGTCATAAAGATATATACTACTCACTGACCTATCACATGTATCCTAGACATAGTCATATGTATACTCCCGTAAGTTTATCTTCTCTAACAAGACACTGATGGGGGCAGCCTGGGTATTTCTCAGTCAGCTCTGACCTTAGTGAGGTGTCAGGCCTAAAACCACACCTCCCTGTAGCCCTCCCTTGGGCTATAACCCAGTGTACTCTGGGTTAAATACAGTAGATAGGAAAAGTGCATGTTCCTTTAAGATCTGACCACTCCTTAGCCACTCCCTAATCCCACCTTGACTCACCTAGTTAGCATATTTAGCACATACTTTACTATAGTTTACCCTATTTAAGCTTTAACTGTACCCCTCTAAGCTTGCAGTTTCCCTAAGAACTCTTGCCCACTATATAGTGTAACAATAAACTTTTGCCACCTTGTCTTGAAGAATACTTGAGTCTAAGAACTCATTCCAGGCGAACTTGCCCTGGAAACTCCGGTCTCAGGATCCTGTACCCCTGGGGGTTTCTCCCTCAATATTTCTGGCCCCTCATCATTTCTATCAGAAAGATGTGAATTCACAAAAGGCAAGGTCTGACACCTGATTTTTTTTTTTTTTTGGCCCAGACTTGTGATTTCATTGATATAAGGAAAGGGGATGAGGAAGACAAGCTACCAATAAATTCAAATGGTATCTTTTCTGCAACTGTCTTAAGAGGAAGCCTGGGAGCATTGAGAGGTTAAATGCCTTGCCTGGGTCACAGAGATAGTTCAAGTGTCAGGGAAGGAATTTGAGCACAAGTCACTCTGATCCCAAGACTAGCACTCTAGATGTTTTTTTCCACATTTCCCCTCAAAACAAAACAAAACAAAAACAAATGAAGGGGGAAAGGCCTACTATCAGGGGTAAAAATTGGATTCTGTGTGTGGGAGGAGGGGGAATCTAACTCATTAGCTGTTTTCTTTAAAAAAAAAAAAACTAAATAAATAATTTAAAAATATATATCTTGGGGCAGCTAGGTAGCACAGTGAATAGAGCACCAACCCTGGAGTCAGGAGGACATGAGTTCAAATCCGGCCTTAGATGCTTGACAAACTTACTAGCTGTGTGACCTTGGTCAAGTCACAACCCCAATCATCCTTCAAAAAAGCAAAAAAAAAAAAGAAATAAAGAAAACAAAACAAACTTTGTATTGTCATTTGACTTTTCTCTGATTCAGAGGGAAAAAGGAAGTAGACTTTGTTTGGGCTTTGATCTCAAAACACTTGGAGCTATGAAGTAAGAGAGACCTGACTCACTCTAAGTCAAGGTGAGTAGTCAGATCTTAAAAGTGGATTCATCATCATTCCTTTTTTCTCTAATTCTTACAAGAAGAAATCTTCTTTGGCCATTTTTTTTTCAAATTGTAAAAGAATAGATATTGGTGAAACTCCCACTTTAAAAAACTTTTTTCCTCTCTCCTCTTTCAGTTCATGACCGCTTTGGGGAAAGGGCTCTTTCTGGAAGGTAACACAAGGGTTTGAGGCCCTTGAGGTCAGATGGCCAGTCTCGATCTCCTCCCTTTCAGGCCCATCCCTTCCCTCCAATTGAGCATCTCCTAGACCTGCAGGCATTTTTTGTGTTTTTCTCCTCTAGTTGACTGACAACTCGCTCTTCTACCCCAATCTTGAGAGGTTAGTATGATTTTAATAATAATTTAAGCGATGATAGGGATGGTACAGTTCAGTGCAAATTTAACTTATAAAATGCTTTCATCTCAACAGTCTTGTGGAGTAGATAGTACAAATGTCCTCCTACCTATTTGCAGATGAAGACACTCAGTCTCAGACTGTGGTTTCCTGGCCAGAAAAAATATTGGAAGTAGGAGTCCTGTTCGGATCTTCTAACAAGAATGGTGCTCCTTCTACTCTATTTTTCATAACTGCCATTCAATTGCCTCTTCATGAACCAGAATATAAATTTCTGAAGGTGGGAGTGCTTAATAAATGCTTCTTGAATTGGATCTCTGTGTTAGTCACCATGGCAAAGGAATGTGGTTTTCAAAGTTATTGCAATTGAAAAAAAAAATCATGATGAGACTGATGGAGAGACAGCTTGGCATAGCAGAGAGACATGACACTTCAAATAGGCTCTGTGATCCTGAGCAAATCACTTAACCTCTCCTTGCCCAGGGTACTCTCTAAGACTAGAAACTGCAAGGAATGTGCTGATCTGCTTTGGCAAAGGGGATATCTTCATAGGGAATTCACTGTGCCAATGAAATCATAGGCTTGGTCCCACCCCCCAACTCCCACTTAAACAAAAAATAGGGGTTACTTCAAATATTTGGAAGGCAAAGTGAGGATCTTTTCTAGTTATAACTGTTTCAGGAAGTACAGTTAGCCAGGCAGTCAACATACATTTATTAGAGCTTACTTTGTGCCAGGCATTGTTCTAAGTTAAGTACAAGGCATTCCAGGCCCCTAGAAGAAATGTGAGGCCTGAACTGAGTCTTAACCTCTCTTCCTGCCATTCTGAATTACCTCTCCTTTCTTTTTTTTGTTCTTCTCAATCATAAAACTCATAGAAGTAATAAGGAATTATTGAGGCATAGTCTGGTGACCAGAATGATGGTATTTAACCCAACACCTACTATCTTTTTTCAGCATTTTGATGAGGGAGTGGGGTAGAGAATCAAGTGAGATAATTCAAAAAAGCAATGGACTGGATATCAGGAGATCTGAATTATAATCCAGGCCCTGTCACAAATATAGATGTGTGACCTTGAGACCTTCCTTGAGTAAATCACAACCTGCCTGCATTTTACTGTCCTCAGCAATTTTGACTAGATGATGTCTGTCTCCCTTTTAGGTCAAACATTATATAATTCTAAACTTGGTCCCTCACCTTATGGTATTTACAGATCAATGGGAAGGAGGAAGAAAGAAATAAAACAAGTTGGATGCCACTCCTCCCCAATGCCCCATCTTTCCTTCTCTTCTTCAATCTCACTGTTTATCTCTTGTTATCTCTCCATCAGTGTTCATCCTTCTTTCTGTATCTCCAGTTCTTATGAACATTTAACTCTGCATCTCTCTCTTATTGTCTCTCTCCCTTACAGAGAGTTTTAAAGATAGAAGGAAACTTACTGGATCATTTATTGCAGGCTTTTCATTATATGGATGAGAAAATTGAGGGTCCCAGAAGTGTAATAAATGACTTTTCCAAGTTAACAGAGCTAAGATGTTGCAGAGCTAGGATTTGAACCCAGGTCTCTACAATTCAATCTAATGCTCCTTCCCCGTCTCCAATACCCATCTTCCTCAACTTCCCTTTTCCTTCATCACTACCAGCTCTAGAACTCTGATCCATTTCACTGCAGTCTACAACTATTGAGTAGAAGACATTCTCTCTCTATTATTTTGTTATTATTCTCTCTACCTTATTATCTCTTTCTATTTTCTCTAGCTTTCACTTCACACACACATACACACACACATACACAATCATGTAGCCACATAAACATACCCACTTTTTTTTCTTTTTGGAGGGGGGAGGGCATGGAAATTGGGATTAAATGACTTGCCCAAGGTCATATGGATGGTAAGTGTTGAGTGTCTGAGGTCAGATTTGAACTCAGGTCTTCCTGATTCCAGGGCTGGTGCTCTATTCACTGCACCACCTAGCCGCCCCAACATATCCTCTTTCAATCCTTATTTTACAGATAAGGAAACTGAGGACACAGTTTAAGTGACTTGTGTGAAGACATACAGAGATTAAGGAACAGATACTAAACTAAGAGGTAAGTGTATATAGATCTGGATGAGTTAGGAGAGGAGGATATTTTGTTACTGAGTCATTTCAGTCCTGTTCATTCCTTTGTGACCCCATTTTTGGTTTTCCTGGCAAAGATACTAGAGTGGTTTACCATTTCTTTCTCCAGCTCATTTTACAGATGAGGAAACTGAGGCAAACAAGGTTAAGTGACTGGTCCAGAGTCATACAGCTAGTAAGTATCTGAGACTTGATTTGAACTTAGTTCTTCCTAACTGTAGGCCTGACACTTTATCCACCTTACCATCTAGCTGCCCTGAGGAGAGTGAGAGTGTTGTTAAACCCGAAACCTGGTTAAAAAGGCCTCCTTCTCTAAGAAACTTTTCCCAACAAAACAAATACCAATATTTTGAACTCTGACTTCTCTAAGTCTTTCTTCTTCGTTTGTACACAGGCACACTTTATCTTGTAGCTTGTATAAGAGGCTTGCATTTATTCAATCAGCCAATCAATCACTAAACATTCATTAAGTACCCTCTGTGCATCAGGCACTGTGTTAGAACTATAGACACAGACACCTTTGTATAATCATCATTCTCAAGGAACTCAGCCCTGTATCTTCAAGTTTTTGATATATCTAGATATTTGGTCATATTTTTCTATGTCAGCTAGTTGTCGGAAGAGGATGGCACATGAGTCAACACAGGAGGCTCTTAATAAATGCTTCTTGCATTGAATTCTAGGACCCAACAGCATGTCGTCCTATAAGGAGAGATTCGTGAAACTTTATGGGAGATCTGAGTGTATTTACTTATTCACATCAAATCTTATCAATTCTAGATATGTTAAATTGTTCTGTATTGACTGATATCTTGTTAGTCATTTGTTTTATTTGTACCATACTTTGTTACTTAGATTGAAAACAATGAGTGAGAATATCTTTTTTTTTTTCTTAATGAGTGTTAAATTACCTCAAAAAGGATATAACAATCATGTAGCCTTACACTTTTATTTATCCTATCAGGTTGTTGCCTGATTTTTATTCCTTACGAGACTGTTGTCTTACTAATTTTATTTGACAAATGAGGAAACTGAGGCTTATATAGTTTGGGTGACTTACCCAAGGTCACATGAGTAACCTTGAGCAAATACCAGGTAGTTTCTCCTGTATCATGCCATATAGTTCTTCCCATTGTCAAATTTTCACAACATTCTTTTTGAATAAATGCAAAAAAAAAGATTTAAATTAATTCCATTTCATTCTCCCAGTAAAGACTTTGTGTCTACTGATAAAACAGAGCAGAGAAGTAAGGCAATTTCATGACGATTCAGGCAAAACCAAAGGAAAACAACCAGCTATTGAAGTAAAAGAGTATCCTTACTATTTTGAATTACCCATATGGGCTGTCTATATTGATCAAAAGGACTGGTTAATAACTCAATTTTCTAGCATGCCTGTGTAGACACAGCCTGAGTAAAGTGCCAAAAGCAAACTCAGGGAAAGCAGATTGTATTTAGAAAAGACTTTCCATTTCAGTGATCTTAGGTGTTAGCTCTACAGGCAGGACATTTAAAGAAACAACTACTAAAAAATCATTACACACTTTAATTTCTTTTTTCTCTCATTCCAGGCCTTGCCTGAAGTTTGTCTTTTAAAATTCAAAATTAAGGCATGTTTTATGCTTGCAGGGTATTCTCCAAATAAATACACACTTTAACATTGGCTTGTTATTCTCTTTCTCCGCATCTGGTTGGTAATGTTTTCAATTAAGTTGCATTCCAATTTGTCTTATAATAGTAATAATAATAAAACTTTTGCAGAACGAATGAGACATCCCCAAGGAGTTGTTTCTCTTCCCTCTTTTCCCTCCTCCTGTCTGAAGTGCTTCTCATTTAGAACAGCCTTGATTTGATCCAAAATGCTTCACCCATATTGCCTAAAAGGAGTGAGGAGGAGGGGCGGAGTAGACAGCAATAAAAATCCACACAATATAGAAAAAACCTGATAGTGGCTCATATTGTAAAGAAGCATCACTTCAGACATTTTCATTTCATTCATTTAATCAAATGCTTATTAGTCTATCAATAATCATTTCATAGGATCATAAATGTGGAGCTTAGAATATCTACTAAGAGCCAGGTACTAGGTAGTGATAAACACCTCCTAGGCACCCAGTCTTAGAGTTGAGAATATTGAGACCACTAAGATGTGGCTATAAAGTTATGAAACTAATTAAAAAACATAGGTAACAGAATGGATACATCCAAGTGAATAGTCCTTTCAGAGAACATTGGGAGGCCCTAGCCTTGTTCTTAGGATGCTGCCATTGCTTACATTTCTTGAGAGTCTCTTGGAGGAATTGTCCAGAGAACATTTTTTATTCTTTTGAATATCTTCAGTACTGACATATTTTCATACTTTGGGGTTGGGAATTGATTTTAGAATTTTTGCAACATCCAGAATTCATTTGGAGCTAAGTCTTGAAAATAAGGTAAGTGACCAAACTGGGTCATTTTGCATGAGAAAGAAATAATTTATAAAAGGACTAGCTACATTTTTTTTTTTTTGGCAGGGGGAGGCAAATTTCTGAGAGATATTCCCTAGGAAGAAGTTTTAAAAATATTTTGACCAGTAATGACATAATTTTCAGAATAAAAGGAATGACTTTCTGCATGACCTATCCTAGAAGGCAGGGGAAAAGGGCTACTGCATAGTGAAAAGAACCCTTAGTTTGTGATTAGAACACCTGAGTTAGACTCTTAGCTCTACTATTAGTCAGGCAGTCAACAAGTGTTCAATCAACAAGCATTTATGAAGTACTGACGATGTGTGCCAGTCACTGTGTTGAGCAAGAGGGATACAAAGGCAAATACATGATCCCTTCCTTCAGTGAATTTCTGTTCTAATGGGGAGATTATACGCAAATGATGCATATGTCAGATATACACAGAATTAATACAAGTTAATCTTAGAGGGAAGGTATTAGCAATGGGGGGCGGGGGGGAAGGGGAAAATGGTAGGCAGTCAGGTGTCCATATCAGTTTACCTCTTTGGCCTTGTTTCTTCATCTATTAAAATAAGGGATTGAACTAGATAACCTCAGGTTTACCTTTAGTTGTAAATGAATGATCCATTGATTTCTGAAGCCCTTTTTATCTCTACACCTTATAAGCCAATGGAAGCTCCTAGATCTAGAGGCTAGCAGGATAAAGAGAAAGGGAGAAGGGAATGGAGCCACTGTCTTTGTTAGGGGGTGGGATGTATGGAAGAGGGTGAATTTTATTCTGAGACATTGCTTAATTTCTTATAGTTTTCTTCACTAAGAGGTAGAGATGAAGGTGCCTTCAGGGAACAAGCCATCTCCTGTGTGTGTCACCTACCCATCACCCAAGGCAGGCCAACTGCACCCCTCCAGCCATGAGATGCAGACCCACTCCTCTAACCAATCTGTGGCTCCTGGCTCAGTATGGGGGCTCACTTCCCTACATCAGAGTTTCTGGGTTGCAGGGTCCTTCTGAGCTTCTTGCAGAGAGAGGCACGACAAGTCCTCTGGAAGCTTGTAGAAAGCCTCTGCAGACAACCTGATGGAGCAAAGGCTCCGGTGTGTGGTAGCCAATCATTTTGGTCATGGTTTTGCCTTGTGATGGTCTTAAGATCTGTCACTGCTCCAGGAACCAGCGCAGAGTCTAACACCGTTGACACTACTACCACGGTGTTTATTGGGTCTAGGGGTGGCACTGTTTCTAGCTCAACTATGATTTCCCCTGGGGGAAGGGGAACCATTACCACTGCCATTGTCATACAGAGTGAGATGATAGGGCCTAGTGAAGGTACTACAAGGTCCAAAGCAGCTACTACCATTCATCACTATGAGAAATTTGGCGTGTGGTAGAGGATCTACCACAGGTTTTGCTGTAGGAAAAGCTGTCATGGGGATCCCAGGATCCCAAACCCAAGAAAGCCACTCACAGGGTAAGGGGATATTGCTCCTCTTTAGGGAATTCATAGTGTTTTAGCACAGAACCAGAGGGAGCAAGTAGAGTGAGAAACTCCTGGCAGCTGTCTTAGAGCAGATGACCGTCTGTGTAAAAGTGCCGACACAGGTAAACCCCAAGCTCTTAGAGATGATTCACCATGACCTGCCAGACCAGATGGAGGGTGTGACTGTCCACTTGGACCAAGCCCTCTCTACTATTGAGCACACTTCATTTGCAGTCCAGAAGCAGGGCTTCAGTACCCATCCCAGCCTAGGCCCTCGTGGATCACTCCCTCATCAGGGAAATGGTGTAAATGAACCTTCCACTCATTAACTCGTGCCTGCATGGTCCAAGTTTTTCACCCCTCTTCTCATCCAGGTTATTATTAGTCTCCCACACCTGCCCTTGTAAATACTTTGGGAGCCCAGTCAATGGCTAAACTTTAGGAAAAACTTCTTATGGGAACAAGTGTAGGGGACAAAGCATGTATAAATAGGGAGAAAGAGGGTTAATTGGAAGTTAAGGAATGATAGGAGGGGAATAAAGGTCACCTTTTTTAAAATGAACATAGCAGAACTGATATCAGATGGGAGTCATTTTAATGGCCTCAGTTCTTCACCTTTGGCCACATGGTGTTAATAATCCCACTTCCACCCCAATCTCCTCCCCCAGTAAAGCTCCCTGTAAGAACAAACTAAAAACTTGTGCTATTTTTCTCATAAGGGAGGAAGTCAAACAGTTTATTCTTGATGTGGTTTGATGATGACTATCTAGGATAATCCATTGTAAACTACAGGACATCTTTGGCAATAAACACCACCAAAATTACAATCTCTCTGGGTGAGGTATCCAGTGGGAACTCAATCATATACTTGTTGACTTGAGAGCTGTAGCTCCCCTGACATCCTGTGCCAACTCTGAGATGGTCTCTCTTTGAATCTCAGCTGTACCCACTGACTGTATCCCTGATGTTGTTAAATTAAACCATTCTTGAAAAGTCCTAGTCTGTTTTTCTCTTAAAGGGGGGTGAGGATTGGTGAGTCCATATGCAGAATTAGTGATGGAACATCTTCAGAGTCCAGCTTCTTATTTATCCATGTTCCTCAAAGGGAATACACATGCATTCTGGTAGATGGAAGCTGTTTCATGTGATTGTAATCTTAAGCCATTCATTTTTGTGTTCATCATTAGGAAGCGATGAGTGGCCAAACATATTTTAAAAATGTCAAAAATGTTTTCATTTTGGAGCTGCTCCAATCCTAACTGTTGAAGTGCCCTGATTAAGTTAGAGTAGTCGTTATATCATAACCATTTAACTTAAAGGGAACTTTTAATGATATTTGATGAGGAACTTACAGAATTTAAAAGTAATCTAGATTTCTTCCTTTAATGTGGTGGGAGGGAAGTTTAAACCAGTTTATGACAGAGAAGGTCACATAGGCTGTGTTCTATAATTAACATTAGCTTTGTAATTTAGACTGGGGAATTCATTATACCAATATTGAAATGGATCTGTGATCTTACTGATTTGTGAATTCCATTCAACAATTCGTATCATCAGTCACCCACATCTGTCCATTCTATACAACTCTTATTTATACCCTCTTAAAAGTTCATCACTGATGGTCCACCCAACATGTTAGAGGGCATCTCCTTTTTTTTTTCCTCACAGAAAGAGGCTATCAAGGAATAATATGATCCTCCACATGTCATCATTTACTCTCTGTGTGGTCAGCTCATCTTCTCTTTTTCTTATGCCAATTTTTGATGATATATTTTTACTTCTGTTCTTCAGAGTTATGGCTGGTTATATGTCAAGATTAAGTTCAGAATGTACAACAGAATTATTTTAATTTCATATGACACACTATTACATTTTAGATAGCATACTGCATTTCTGAAGGTTGGCAAATACTATTACCTTCATTTCACATATGTGGATACTGAGGCATAAATTTGTTTCTGTCTACATGGATAAAGCTTTGTTTTATGTCTAAGGCACTTAATTTCCTTCTTTAGAAAGGAAGCATATTCCCAGGTTATAGAAGGAAGCAAACTAGACCTGACTTCTTTGCTTAACAGTTCAACACAATGCAATAATAATTTTATTGATAAAGTTAAAAGTAAATTGATCTCTTCTCGTTTTTTCTTTTTCTTTTTTTTTTAAAGCAATTGGGGTTAAGTAACTTGCTCAAGGTTACATGGCCAGTTATTTCTAGGTGTGGTGCTAAGTATCTGAGCCCAGATTTGATCCCCAGGTCATCCCAACACTGGAGCCGGTGCTTTTACTCGCTGAGCCACCTGGCCACCCCTGTCTTCTTGTGTTTTCTGAAGGACATAGTAGTTTCATCAGACCAGATGAGTTTAAAATTACATGGACAGCCCCACACCCCACATATTACCAGGTTTATTGAAAAATACAGACTCTCTTGGGATGGTGGTGATTGAGGATGATTAGTTACTGACTGCCTCAATGTCACCCTCAGTACATTTATGAACTGGTTCTAAGAGAAGAAGCATCATCCGTGATAGTCCAGACCCTCTCAAGAATTTTACAAGCTTCTACCTAAGTAAGGGTGGTTCAATTCTTTAGGTTTTTATACTAAATTAGATAAAGGGAAAAGGAGCTCTTTCAAAATGAACCAATTCAAAGGAAGCAGATTTCAGCCACTTTTCAAAGGGCTAGTCAGGGGTTGCCCAAAGAAACAGAAGGATTATCAAAATTCTTTTGATATCAGGAGCTACACTAAATGGTGTGTTTTCCAATTGTAAGCTCTTTCTACCCATTTATCTTTCCTACTTCTTCTGGGTGAAGAGGGTCCCAGTCCAACTAGACTTCATCCTTAGTCTAGGAAAATCCTGTGGCTATATATGGTATGGACAGGAAAGTTAAGCCACAGTGATGCTCAGGGAATCATACTGGTTATTTATTTATATAGCTTTATATGCATTTAATAGTTTACCAACTGGTACAATAAGATTTTTAATTCACAGAAAGCATGAATAAATTTTGTTTTACACAATCTGAGTGCCACAAATCCTACTGTAAAACCCAAAGCAGTTATATGTATTCCTTTACTGACTTTTTAGAAACGGTATCACTATCTTCACTCTGGGGGGGTTTTGGAAGTTGTTAATGCTCTTTCAGAAATGGTCATTTATTGATAATGCCATGAGGTCTTCTGTCTCTCCAAACATTCCAGAATATGTGTATGTGTAATGATACCGGTAGTTACCCAGGCTCACAACCTTGGTGTCTTCTTTATTCCTCATTCATTTATCCCACATAGCCATTCTGTTGCCAAATGTTTTCATTTGCTCCTTCATAAAATCTGTTATGTGTTGTCCTTTTCTCTCCTTTCACATATCTACAAGATTAGCCAAGTTCTCATCACATCTTACGTGAACTACTGAAATAGCATTTTAACAGATCTCCCTAACACAAACCTCACTCTACTTTGATCCATTATTCACTCAACTGTCAAGGTAATGAGGGAACTGGAGAATATCCAATATAAGAAACAGTTGAAAAAGCTTAAGGTATTTAGCATGGAAAAGAGAAGGTTTACAAGGGACATGATAAGCTAGAACAGGTGGAGGTGGTAGAGGGATGGGCTAGTTTATACAAAGGAAGAACTACAAATACACAGAAGTGGAATGGGCTGTCTTGGAAATAGTGAGTTTTCTTCTATTGGAAATTTCTAATCAGTCTGCATTATCACTTATCTAGGATGTTGCATGAGTAGGGGTTCAGATTTGAGTAGTACTATAGACTTCTGAGGTCCATTCCATAGATACTATGTGGAAGGACATTGGACTAGATTCTGGAAACACAAAAATGAAAAAAAAATAACCATCCTTGCTCTTAAAGAGATAATTAATTATTAGGAGGTTTAATGTATCTATACAGGGCAGAATTTAATGAAGTTGAAACAGGAGCTTTAGAACCAACTGCATAAGATAATACAAGGATGGAAAAAGCCACTGTTATCTAGGGAATTGGAGTTATTAGAAAGGGCTATGCAGAAAAGAATCTATTTGAGATGTAAATGGAAAAAAAGAGAATGGATTTTAACAGATAAAGTTATATAGGAACTGGACTCTAGACCAGTAGTTCAATTTATCTGGAAAATAATTTGCTAAAAGAGAAATCATATGGAATAATGCTAGAAATGTGGGTTGGGCCTTAAATACCAGGATAAAAAGATTATATTTCTTCCCCCCCCAAAAAAAAAGCAATATATAGCTTATAGATTTCTGAGCAGAAAGTATCTTGGCCTCATCTATGCATTAAAGAAGAGTGATTTGACAGATTTCTGATAGTTAAATTAGGAAAAGGAAAGACAGAAAAAAAGAAAGATCAGTTAAGAAGATAATGCCATAATAGAGGCAAGAGGTAATGAAGTCCTGAACTATGTTGGTGGTGGTGTGATGGTAAGAAGAGGATGAATACAATGAGTATTGTGGAGGGGGAATCAGCAGGCATACAGGTAATAATTAAAGCCACAGCAGGTACTGTGATAACTGTCTCCCTTGTGGAAGACAGAGAAGAGAAGATGGCAAAGGATTGAGCCTTGGCAATCACCCACACTTAGAAAACAGAAGGAAGATGAATTGGTGGGAAAGACCAGGAAGAATTAGTAAGAGTCATAAGAGGAAAGAAGTGTGATGAAAGACAAGAGAGGCAAGATTATTATATATTAATTTACAAATAAATGAATGAAAGAATGAATGTTAAAAAGTATTTATACAATTCTTCATATATGATAATCATTATACTAAATGCTGAGTTGCAAATAGAAAAATAAGCAATTCTTTCTAATAATTAGCTCTTATTAGAGGTGATACAATACTGCAATAGCAGTGATAGATACAGATATTAGAGGTGATACAGAAGAATTCAGTTTTGATCTGGATGACAAGGCACAGTAATTCTTAGGGTGTAGTAGATGGCAATACCTGGGAATCTGGAGGGCACAGGGTCAGGAGAGATGGCATTGGATGTGAGTCTGGAGCATACAGCAGAGAAGAAGGAGCAAATGTCAATGCACAAAGAAAGATGATGGGAATGACAGCTTGAAGATCAGATAAAAAAAAAAAAGATTCGATGCATTCAAGGGTAGAGAATATCTCCTTTATGTAGCTGTAAGGTAAAATCTGTGGAGAAATACACATGAAACCAGAACTGGGAAACTATAGGGGTTTAAGAGCCAAAGTGTAAAATGAGAGTATAAAGGAAATTCAAGAGAAATAAGGCATTGGGATGGGTTACACGCAAAAGATTTTGAACAGAATGGGGGAAATCACAGGGTAGGAGCATCTTGGACATTGTACATTTCCTGAAGCTTACCTTCAGATAATGTGAATTCTAGTTCTAGATTTTTCATTGACTAGTTTTGTAAGAGTTTCAGGATTGGAAAGGACTTCAGTGGCCATCTAATTCAACTTATACCTGAAAAAGAGATAGCTTTTAAAACATTTGTAACATTATTAGGTCTGTATCTGTAGCAGCAAGCACCCCAAGCATCCTCAGGGTTTGCTGCCAACATAGGTTCTTGGATCTGCTTTGATAAAGGAAAGCAACTCAAAATGGGTTAACAAGCTTACTTTAATCAGTCAAACATATATCGTTTACCTCATTCAGGGGAAAAAGGTCAGCACCCTGAACTTCAAAGTATACAGGCAGAATTATCAAGACAGAAACAGATCAAGTAGACAGCTTTCCAAACTGTTCAACCATTACATTCATACCAAATAAACATCTGGGTTTCAACATCTGGGTTTTTCAAAGCTGGGGGGCTCTGGACAACGGCTTCCCATAATCCAAGTCAAATCACAGAACACTTCTCAAAGTGAGCCCCAAAACAAAGCTACACATCAGGGCTTATATAGCCTTCTCTTGGCTCAGAGAATGTAACAACCTTATTGACTCACTGGCCAATCAAGAAGTATCTACTGAAAAACAAGCCTCCCACCCCAGGCTCCAGGTGCACTCCAGCCTAGGGGCAGGGAAGATCTTTAAAATGTACATTCCTATTTCAGTATCCCAAAGAGATCAAAGAAAAAGGCAAAGGAACTATATGGACAAAAATACATCTAGTAGTCCTTTTCTAGTGGTGGCAAAAAAGTGGAAAGTGAGATGATGCCCATCAATTGGAGAATAACTGAACAAGTTGTGGTATATGATTGTGAAGGAATAGTATTGTGCTATAAGAAATGATTAAGGGAGTTGGTTTCAGAAAACCTTGGAAGACTTCCATGAATTGATGCAAAGTGAAGCAATCAGAACCAGAACATAGTACATAGTGACAATGATGTTGTAATGATAATCAACTGTGAAAGACTTAGCTCTTCTTATCTAAATACAGTGACCCAAGATAATTCTAAAGGATCATGATTCTCTTGGGCACTAAATATTCTTCCAGCTATTTATGTTGTCCTTTAATTCTTTTTATGGATCACTTTGTAATTGAATGTATTCAAGTCTTTTGTATGCTTTGGGAGGGTAATCCCCAGATATTTTATACATTTTATAGTTATTTGGAATGAGATTTCACTTTGTTGTTAATTTTAATGTTTTGTTATCATTGTATTGAATTTCATGTTATAATTATATTGATTTTTGAGGTTTTATTTTTTGTATACCAAAACTTTGTTGAAGCTACTAATTATCTCAATTAGTATCTTTACTGAATCCCTGGAGTTTTCCAAGTAAGCCATCATATCATTCACACTCAGGCATAGCTTTATCTTTTCCTTAACTATATTTACTCTTTAAATTCTGTTCTCTTATCTGATTGCTTTTGCTAGCATTTCCAGAACTATATCAATAATGGAAAGAATGGACATCTTCACATCTGTATATATTGAAAAGATTCTAGTGTATCTTCATAGCATTATTATGTGTGTTTTTGGTTTACAATAGATACTTTTTATTATATTAAAAATTCCTGCATGCCTATACTTTCTAGAGTTTTAACATTAAAAAATATGCTTTGTCAAGGGCTTTTCTGTGTCTATTGAAATGATCCCATGGTTTTGGGGTTATTTTATTGTTATTATGATTAAGTATGTTGATTATATTCCTAATATGGAACTATCATTGCATCCATGGTAGAAATCCCTCTTGAACATCAAGAATGATTTGTTGGATAAATTACTGTCATCTGTTTCATAGGATTTTTTATAAAATCTTTAAGATGACATTCATTAATGATATTAGCCTGTTTTTTCCCCTGTGGTTTATTCCCTCCCCTGTTTAAGTATTAAGAATATATTTGTCTTATAGGAAATATTCTTCTAGGGTTCTTTTTTTAAAATTTTTTAAGAATAATCAGTGAAGTATGGGTAATAACTATGCTTTAAAAGTTTGACAATTATCCCTGGAATTCTTTGGGTGTAGGAGTTTTTTTTTTCTTCAGTAGTTCCTTTATAGCTAGATCTATTTCATTCACTGAGATTGGGTTATTTAAGATCTCTATCTGATTTTCAGATAGTTTAGGTATTTTATATTTTTGAATGTAGTCCTTTTTTTCTTTTGGGTTCTCAGTTTTGTTAGCACATATTCCTGATACGGCTGTGTTTTTTTACCTTACTCATTTATTATTTTATTGATTTGATTTTCTGTGCTCTAATTTTTAATCAGATTAGCTAATGGTTTATCAATTATATTAGTCTTTTCAAAGAGTCAGTTTTTAATTTTATTTTTCTTTCAAAGTTTTTTTGCTTCTAATTTTCAATACCTTTTCTACTTATTTGAAGTTTGTTATTTGTGGATTTTTAAGTTTTAAAAATGTATATTCAATGCATTAATCTTCTTTTTATATTTTGTTAATGTATGATTGTAAGCATATGATTTTCCTGCTGAGGACTGATTTAGCTGTATCCCAGAAATTTTGGTATGTTGTTTCATCATTATCATCTACTTTAACATAATTATTAATTGCTTCTGTGATTTGTTGTTTAGTTAAGATTTCATTGTTAAGTTTCCATTTGTGTCTGTATCTTTTATTTTATGTCTCTGTTGTCACAATTTCTATTCTTATTGTATTGTGGTCTGTAATGGATGTATTGATTATTTTTGCCTTTTTCCTTTTGGTTGTAATATTTCTGTGCCCTAGTGCTTGGTGAAATTTTTGTAAATGTTTATTGTGGTGCAGAGAAATATGTATATTTTTTGTTTTCCCTTTCATTTGACCCTGGTTTTTCCAAAAATTTGTTCAGTTACGTATTTTCCCTTTTTTATCTTTCTGTTAGGCTTATACAAAACTCATAGAGTAGTATTGCAGTTTCCCATCCCATTGTACTGCTGTCTATTTCTCCTTGAAGCTCAGCTAATGTTTTCTTTCTGAATCTGGATGCTAAAGTATTTGGAGCCAATAAGCTTATTGATTTTATTACTTTGTTGTACATGGTTCCTTTCGGCACAATATGATTTCATTTTTTGTCTCTTTTTAATTTTGAATGGTTTTTTTTTTTTTGCTTCATCTGATAGTATGATGACAACATATGTATTTTAGGAATCATCTGATAATGTAGTGATTTTTTCTTTCCCCTCAGTTTTATTTTGTGTATGTCTCTGATTTTTAAATGTGTTTCTTGAAAGCAACCAATTCTAAAATTTTGTTTTCTTATCTAGTCTGTCACTTTTTCATTTTATTGGAATATTTAATCCATTCACATTTAAAGTTAAGAGTTAGGCTTATATTTTCCTCAGCTATATCTAAAAATTTCAAAGAATATATTTCCCCATCTTTTGCTTTTAACATAGTACTATATTCCTTCAATTATTTGAATTTATTCTTTCTTTTTATGGTGTCCTTACTGGCTTTCTTCCCCAGCCCTTGATGCCTATCTTCTCATTTTTTACCCCTTTCCCTTTAGGATTTTGTTAATTCATTCCTCTCTCCTGCTTTATATCCTTCATGGTTAAGCTAAAATTTACAGGGTACATCACACTGCATTTTGAACTCCAGTAATCTTTGGAACACATTATTCTCTTCTCTCCTTTTTCTAGTGGTAGTGTAATAGTCTGGAATTATTTGAATGTCCTTTTCTTCCTATTTGAAAGTCTTTCTTCTGATGTCTTGCAGTAGTAGTTTATGAATTGAATTGTTAAATTTAACCACTATGTGTCTTGGAGTTTGTAGCCTTGGGGTTTTTTCTGGAGGCAAGATGTGAATCCTTTCCATTAGAATTTCATTTTCTATGTTGAAAAGGTTTGGGCAGTTCTCTTTTATTATTTTCACCATTATGGTGTAAAGGTCTCTTGATCAATCATTCTTTAGAAAGACCTGTGATCTAAGATCTGATGTCTATGCATCCTGTCTTCAAGATCTATGTGTTTTGTTTGCACAGTGAGCATATTTACTTAATGCTCTTATGTTTTGCATCTCTTTTTTAGAATGACTTTTACTTCTGTATATTTGCATTCCCAATCTATTATTCTCTCTTTTGTTTCTTTGGTGAAATTTGCCATTGCAGATTTAAATTTTCTATTCTGTTCCTTAGTTTTGCTGTGTAGGAAATAAATTCTGCTTTTGTTATGTTCATTTCTCTTTTTAACAAACTGCTCTTGAATGTGTTGTTTCTATCTTCTCAGATTCAAAAGGGACCTCTGTGTCATCAAATGTTGGATCATTTTCCCTTTTGTGCAGTGTTTATTCAGAAATGCTTGAACCTGTTTACTAGATCTGGAGGTCATATTTCCTTTTTTGTTACAGTTTTTCCTGTAGATTTATTTATTTATTAATTCATTTATTTGTTTTTTATTTATCTATTTATTTACTTCTCTCTCTCTCTCTCTCTCTCTCTCTCTCTCT
>NW_027185712.1:12003135-12005796 GCF_028583685.1 Petaurus breviceps papuanus | reverse complement strand
GGAGCAATTTGTGGTTCACCAGTCCAGGCCTCTGTCCTAAATGATTTTTTGGTGGTTAGAACTGGCACTGCTTTTCCCTTGGTGGAATGCTGTGGAGCTTTCCACATGCATAGTGTCCTGCCCTGGTGACCTGTTTCACTCCCTGCTCCTTATTTCTCTGTCCCAGCACCAGCAGCTTAGATACTGCTTTTTCTGGCAGTAGCAGTTTAGTCCTTTGCAACACTGATGCTTCTGGGTCTCAACTCCAGCAAGCTTTTGCTTCCTAAGGGCAATAGTCAATCTAGTTGATGAGGCCTGAGGAAACTTCCAGGGCTCTATGGCACTGGAAAGAGGGAGAGGGGACTAAGGTATAGGGGTGAGTTTTGATATAAGCCTGTGTTGTACTTGGATCTGCTAATGTAGCCTCACTGCAAATAGTGTGAGAGGTAGGTAAGGAGTGCAGAGCAAATTTAATATCAGTGAGTATGATTCCTGGGTTGGAGAGAAATTTTGAACTTTTTTTTTTAATTCTGGGTCTCCTAGACCATGGAAACAATTGAAATTGCTTCATCTCTGGCTCATAATTTCCATTTTGTAGAGGTTTAAGAAGTCATGGGTATTGGAAAAAATGTTGACTCTGATATCTTGTTGCTTCCCTCCACATTGTATCTTAAAGGAAGAAGGAACTCTCTGAGGCAGAGGTTAGGAGGTAGTGACTCCAAGATTATGAGTCTCTCAGCCTTTGTGTGACAAGAGCGTGTCAGTGACTCCTATCATTTTCTTGGCATTAAAATAATTGTTTTATTCAGTTAACCAGTTCGTATTTATTGTCTATTGTCTCTCCAGTCTATATAAAGATCAGTTGAGGGTTGTGATAGAGGAGGCATCAGGGAGGAGGTAAGACCTGTTCTGGACTCAAAGGGATAGATAGATAGGATTTTGATTAGGGAAGAGAAAAACGGAGAAATTTTCATAGCTGAAAGTTTAATGGCAGAAATCAGTATGTTCAGCATGGAAGGCTTGGAGGAGATAGTTACTTTTAAGTAGTGAGATTCATAATGATAAAAACTCTTATTTATATATACTTACGTTTTACAAAATGCTTTCTTCCCAACACAGATAATCTGAGTATCAGTAATCCTGTATACAGATGAGTTATTTAAACTCAGAGATTAAATGATTTTTGCCTATTCACACAGCTAAGGTTAGTGTTCTTTCTCCAAGTCTGCTGTCTTAACATTATACTTTTCTGCCACCCTAATAAAAATATTTTTTTAAAGACTGTAGATAACTTAATGATCATTGAATCTGATCCCATAAGAAACCTGAGGTTTACAAAGGGAAAGCGACTTTTCAAAGGTCACCCAAGGTCTAGATGGTATGAAAGCCACTCACAGAAATCCACACCACAAACAGTATGGAAATGACCCTGTATATAGCTGTGTTCTGGAATTTTAGATGTACTTTGTAACTGAAGATGTAATTTAATCTGGGTTAAATGTCTTGGACCCATCAGGGACACAACTGTTACTATCACTGTTTTGTATGTAGAGCAGGTAAACCCATTTGGTATTAGGTTTGAGTGGTATCTCTCCATGTCCGTACCTGGATTGCAGATGATAGGGGCAAATTCTGTCTCCCGGGCTGTCATTCACAATATTTCACCACCTCCAAATGAATTTTAATGCCTCATATACAAGCACTCACTCTAACTTGAACAAATGAACCATAATAAAAAACACACAAATAACCAACAACTTTCTAATACTCTTTCAGCATTTGCTTATTGGAATGACTTTAATCTCTTTTTCTTAAAAATAAAACAGAGTTCATGCCCCCATCTAAGAAAAGGTCCCATTTGACACAAAACCATTACACAAGTTTTGCTACTGCACTTTGTATAAAGAGACAGATAACAAAATGTCAACTGTTTGATTATACAAAACTTGCCCTCGCTGTGTGGACCACTTTTGTTTAATATTAGATAAAGGTACATACCATGCAGAGAGCAGCATGGTAGGTTATTTTCAAATGCAGCGACGAGACAATGCTATTTCCTGTGATCTGACAAATCTTGTGATAACCAGGGCCTTCTGAATAAACTTTGCTTAAAAAATTGCATGGTCCACTTAAAAAATTTAATTCCAAAAGCGGTTCTGTAGTTATCCTACCCAGCTCCAAGGCAAACAGTGTGATTGGAAGCACATTCATAATTCAACATGGTTAAATGCCAAGGGCCGGAGAGAGAGAGAGCACCCTGTTCACCAGCACAAAGTCAGATGACTTTCATGGTTGATTCAGCTCCTCCCGGCAAGCTGGGTAATTGGAGAAGCCAAGGGAAGTGACCCCAGTCTCTGTGTCCTGCTGATGTCAACATGCATTCCCGTCAGTCTGACAAGTGGCCAGTGTGGAGGGTTCTTCTGAATCAGAGCAAGAAAGAAGACTCATAGCTTATTTCTCTCATTTATTCACTTTTTAATTCACTGAAAATTTATTGAGAACCTACTATGTTCAAGACAAGTATGACTAAGTTGTTAAGCACTCTGTGAGATATAAAGATGAGATTTTGTGTCTTGATTTCAGGAACACATCTAATAGGGAAGCTAAAGCATGTATGTATGTATGTATGTGTCTATCTATCTATCTATCTATCTATCTATCTATCTATCTATCTATCTATCT
>NW_027185712.1:11994118-12003125 GCF_028583685.1 Petaurus breviceps papuanus | reverse complement strand
TCTATCTATCTATCTATCTATCTATCTATCTATCTATCTATCTATCTGTGTATAAATATATGAGCATATATGTGCATATATACTGGCCACATAATGGGAAGATGGGATTCGTTGGAAAAGACCCTGATGTTGGGATAGATTGAAAGCAAAAGGAAAAGTGGGTAGCAGAGGACGAAATGGATAAATAGTGCCATGGATACAATGAACATGAACTTGGGCAAACATTGAGAGACAGTAGAGGATAGGAGGGTCTGGAGTGCTATTGCCCATGGGGTCATGAAGAGTCAGACATAACTGAAAAACAACATACATGTGTATATATATACACACATATGTATATATATACACATATACATGAATTCTAAGGACAGTTAGGTGGCTCATTAGATGGAGTACCAGGGCTGGTGTCAGGAAGGATATGAGGTTGAATCTGACCTCAGATACTTACTACCAGTATGACCTTGGGTAAGTCATTTATAACCATTTGCCTAAGTTTCCTCAGCAATAAAATGAAGGAAGATTTTGGGATTAATAGTCTGTAAAGTTCTTTTCAGCTCTCAATCAACTATTATCCCTATGACATGGTATGCATTCTTAAAAAGACTGGTTCTGGATTTGGGTATAACTATAAATACAAAATGATTTGTTTTCTTTGAACTTGGAAAATGTGGGCATAAATTCCTATACTTAATTAGCATCTTGCTCCAATTTATCAATAAGTTCAGGATACCACATTTCTTGAGTCTCCCAGAGTAGTCTTCATCTTGGTCACTCTATTACTTAGTGTATTATGTCGATGGGACTGTCTACACGATAAAGGAACAGCTGGAGAACTGGCTCTCTATCCTTCAGGCCACTGTTGGCTCCAACTCTTAAAGCCTCAGCAGATTATTGGGCTTGGATACAAGTGTAGTAGGTTGCACTAATTAATCAATTTTATTTTAGTTTCCATGCTCGGAAGTTGGGGTTTTGTCATTTAGCATGCAAATTTATGCAAATGAAAATTCAAATACATGCAAACTGATATGCAAATATGTGTCCCTGGATTTGCTAGGGGGAAAAAAATCTGGTAGCCCTACTGTAAGTTCCTAAAAGGCAGTTGGAAGAAGGGAGACAGAACTTAAACCACTCTTCTAGCTTGATCTGCCTTTCATTTGCTAATATATGCAAGTTGAAAATGAAAATAAAAACATGTTTTACTTGGGTTGTTCCCTGTGTTGTAAAATAGAAAGCTGAAAATCTGTAACAATAATGGGAGCAAAATCTGTGAGGCTCCTCCTAGAGATAAGAATTTCAAAGTTGTTCTCGTTCCAAAATCCTGCTAGTCTTCAGGCATCAAATCTCCCAAGAGGAAGTTTTCTAGCTTGAATTGGATCCATTTGGACCTCCAACCCAATTTAAAGTATCCTGGCAAATGAACTTCAGGCCCCAGATGCAATTATTCATTTCTTTAGCTTTAGATTGTAGGCTGAAGGCTTAGGCAGCAGCAATCAGAAGAGAAGTTTGTAGGAGGAAAGTCAAACAAGGCAAATTACAATTGATTTAATTCAAATTCAAATGAAACAAATATTTATCGAGTGCCTACTATGTGTGAGCACTTTACTAACTAAAATGCTCATCATTTACAAGTGAGCTGAATTTAAAGAGTTGAAGGATCCTTGTAAAAGTATGAGGCAGAGCAGTTCACTAAAGCACAATGCAAAATTGACTTTTAAATTTAAATATATTTGGAGGAAGGGGAGTCAAATGTAATACTTAAAGAATATGTCTGGTGGCATTAAATTATCTGGAGCGTGTACAGCTCTTCTCAAAAGTGTAAAATAGTGGAAGTAGATTATTCTAGGAAAAAAGCTTGGATGAGGAGTTCAGATGACTTAAGTTCTGGTTCTGACTAGATAAATTCATGTGACAATAGGACATCTATCGTCACTGAGCCTCAGTTTACTCATCTTTTAAGAAAGAGCATAATAATATGTGCTCTGACTCACAAATTTTTATGAGGACCTAGTGAGTCAATGTATTTTAAAACTCTTGTGAAATTAAAGAAACAAAAATAAATTGTAGACATGTTAAGTATTATTAGAGTGAAGTTTATGAAAGACAAATTCTCCCTTCTCTCCTCTCTTGAAGTTTTTCACTCTCCTTCCTGCCCAGTACCCATGTTACTTTCAAGCTTCTTTCAATGAAGCAGGTAGTCTTTATAGGAGAAACTTGTGCTTTATATTTATCTCGACCACCATTATTCATTTAAAATAAAAACAAATGAAAAATAAGGACTTGCCTGACCCAACTCTCTTTTCCATCTCTTTGGCAAATGAAGATTGTAGGATCGTACTCATTTTTGTCAATGCAGCGATGATGAATGACGATGGTTATCCACATCTCCAGGTCTTACACATTGCTTCCATGTCTATTTAATTGAGTGTTTAGTATGAAAAGCATTATGTTAAGCACTGAGAGATAAAAAAATGAGTTAGACACGACCCTGGACTTTGAGGATCCTACTTACTGTTAGCATCATGAGGTAAACAGTGCAGCCAGAGGGGAATGAAAAGAGAGGAAGGTACTTTGGGAGAGAGAAGCTTAACATTCCATCTGTACTGATGCTGCATGGAATCATGATATTTCAGGGGGTGAGGCGATGTAGTCATTACTGGTATGTGAGATCCTATTGTTTTTCAATTCTGCAGATCAAATCATGAGGAAAGAAAGAGGAGGCAGATTAGACTTAGAGGATGAAGGCAGAGCAGTTTTAGTGTATTTGGGTCTGGAGATACTTCATGTAGCTATACTCCACCTGTTGTGTTGATGTCTGTGAAAGCCAGCTGGGAGAATGGACAGCACGTGTT
The DNA here is from genome assembly GCF_028583685.1 of Petaurus breviceps papuanus. NCBI lineage: Eukaryota > Metazoa > Chordata > Mammalia > Diprotodontia > Petauridae > Petaurus > Petaurus breviceps. Next base: position 12,000,276 of record NW_027185712.1, on the reverse strand, counting down.
CCCAGTAACCGTGCTTTGTATGTCTGTGTCTGAGATAATACCCAACTATACATTCCTGGCATATTTAACACTGTTTGGTATAATCTAAAATGAGTGATCTTTATGAGTCTAAAGAGAGACTTGTAAAGTCTCAGAAAATACAGAGACATCAGAGGGACACCCCTGAAAAAAAATCTTCTCCATAATATCCCTGACAAGTAGACTTCTAAAGATGGAGAGCTCATTACCTTCCAAATACAGTCAAGAGGTATATAAATTTTGGCTACATGTTTACTACATTCTAGTCTCTGTGTTAGGTTTTGGAGATACAAAGAAAGTCAAGAAAAAAGTCTCTGCCATCAAGAAACATTGATTCTAATTGGAAAGACACCATGAATAAATAAGGCCATTCAACAGATATATACCTCTTATTTAAGGTGGGATTTGAACTGTCTTAAAGATAGCCAAGAAAATAAAGTGGCAAAGGTGAGGCAAACATGAGGGACAATCAGTTCAAAGAACAAAGATGAGTGATGGAATGTGATGTGAGGAACAGCAATTATCCTCTACAGCTAGATTGCAAATTGTGAAATGGGCCCATAGGTGCTACAGTGGATAGAGTGCTGGACTTGGAGTCAGGAAGACCTGCATTTGAACCCTGCCTCACATATTGACTAGCTGTGTAACCCTGGGCAAGTCACTTCACCCTGTTTGCTTCAGTTTCCTCATCACTGGAGAAGGAAATGGCAAATCACCCCAGTATCTTTGCCAGGAAAACCTTGAAGATCTGATATGACAATTGAAAAACAATAAATTGTGGAATGGAGTTGTATTAGAAGATTGAAAAGACAGTAAACATCTAAAATAACAGAAGACTTTAAATTTGAGAGTAGAGGTATCAGGGAGCCACTATAGTTTATAAAGAGAGAGACATGGTTAAATGTGTTGTAGGAAAGCCCCTTTGGCATATAATCTTAGGTGATTAGGAGGAAGGTTGTACTCTTGACAGCCATAGGGAAGTCTGGGAAGAAAATGATAATGAGCTTTGTTTTGGGTATGGTAGGCATAAGGGGGTTTCAGGCCATCCAGCCTAAGATTTCCTAATAGGCAGTTTGATATACTAGAGTTGAGAACAGAAACTTGGGGTAGATATTAAGACCTGAGAATCAGTTTTATAAACATGCTAATTGGACCCCTGGCAGCTGATAAGATCACTTCATATGGGTTTTTTATACCCTGACACCCAAGGCTTCTTTTCCTTCACGTTAAACATTCCCCCCTTGATCTTCACACAATTCATCTATGGCACGGCTTTGAATTCCCTCACATTGCTGGTCATCATATTTTATATAGATCTTTCCTAAAATGTGATGGACAGAAATGACCATTCAAGTGTATTCCAACCAAGTCAGGGAATTCCAGACCAATTACCTTCCTCATTCTGAACCCTAGGATTATTAATGTCCCACTAAATATCATTATCTGGTCCCTGCTTTTATAGTAGGAGCAAAGGGAATAAGAAACTTTTTGGACACAGATTTTTGTCATCCCACATGGGAGTCATGCTGTCCAGCACTATCACTTGCAAATTTTATTAACACGTCACTTATGCCTCTATCCAAGTAATTTACAAAAATGGCGAAGAGCTCTTACTAGTCATCAAGTCCAACCATTACCTAAAAACATGATTTTCATTACAATTCTGACAAGAAGTCATCCAGGTCCCAAGAATTCACTACTACCTGAGGCATCCTTTTCTAGTTTGGCTGGACTAGGATTGTTACCATTTTTGTTTGTTTCTTTATTTTCTTAATGTTAGATTGAAATTTGCCTCTATTAACATATTGGTCTTTGCACTCCAGGCCAAGCAGAAAAAGCCTAATTCCTCTTGCACAGGACAACAAGCATACCAGTCAATGTCCATAACAGGGTAGTACAATTAGCTAAACTATTAATTATCCTTCTGTTTATCAATCAAATCCAAAGGGCAAACGTTAGTTTGAGTAACCCATGCTTCAATCCTTAATCACAAATGCTTCCATTAAAAGAAAAAAAACACGTTAAATTTGCCTCCCTGGTTTGTGAAATTCAAATATTGTTTTATCCACTGATGGTCACTGGTGGCCTATTAGCTAGGTGCAGCCTTATTAGTTAGATAAACACTTGCTACTTGCTTCTTTGGACAGTAAAAAGAGAATTCACAGATTTGGTCATTATTCTTCCCTGACATAGACAGAGCAAGGCTATTCTTTTCTTTCTATACTAGAGCAGAAGTGTCAAGCACAGGGCCTGCAACTCTCCCATTGTGACCTGAACCAGATGAAAATGTAATTGGAAAATAATTAACAAAATAAATAAAAAATACAGTAAAACATAGATAACATTACATTTTAAAACTACATTAATATGATGTCTGCCAGGATCCTCAGGAAAGGTTTAGTGGCCCAGTTACTATTTCAGTTTGACACCCCTGCTCCAGAGGCCTGCTTCCCAATTCAGTATCTCAAGCTCTGTCCTCTCACAGGAACTTCAGGTCTGTGCGTTACCTTTCCTGTTGGATATCTATATTTCTATACATTAATTTCACCTTAAACACAAGATGAATAACCCAAATTTGTACCCCTTTCCCAATGTAATCAATTCTTTTTTTTAATCAATTGGGGTTAAGTAACTTGCTCAAGGTTACATGGACAGGTGTTTCTGGGTGGGTGCTAAATGTCTGAGCCCGGATTCGATCCCCAGGTCATCCCAACTCTGGGGCCAGTGCTCTTACTTACTGTGCTACCTGGCTGCCCCAATGCAATCAATTCTTGTAATAGGACTGTTTTTTTTCTGACTGTCATGCTAAGAAATAGAATTTTATATTTGATAGAAAGATGGCCTCAGAGCAGGAAAAAATGAGTTTTAGTCTTAACTTTGATACATAACTTCCTTGTAAATTCAGACAATTCATGTAAATGCTGCATTATCTAGGCAAAACTCTAAGACTATAAGTGGCAGAGAGGAAGTGTCCTCATTCAGAAGATTACTATACCAGTGAAATAGATATTCTATTACCCACCAAAATAAATAAATGAATAAGTAAGTAAACAAAGAAAAAAAGAAATGATAGATAAATAGATAGATAGAGAAATAGAATCTTTTCTCTTTGACTAATCTACATCTAATAGAAGGGCATCTAGGTGGCACTGTAGATAGAAAGTGTCAGTCCTGGAATCAGGAAGACCTGAGTTCAAATTTGACTTCAGACACTTACTAGCTGTGTGACCTTGGGCAAGTTACTTAACCCTGTTTGCCTCAGTTTTCTCATCTGTAAAATGAGCTGGTAAAGGAAATGGCAAATCACTGTAGTATCTTTGCCATAAAAACCTGAAAAGAGCCAGATGTGACTGAAACAACTGAACAACAAAAATCTATTTCCTTTGTCATTGAGTCCTGAATAGGAAATAAGAAAACTTGACTTTGAATGTCAGCTTTGCTGCTGCATAGCTATATAATAACTGAGGAACATAGGTAACTTCTTGGAGCCTCAGTTTTCTTAGCTGATAGATGAGAAAGATACTTACATGACTAATCTCTAAGGACTTTTTGTAATGATTAAATGAAATGTGTAAAGTAGCCTATAAACTGTAAACCATTGTAGGTGTGTTAGCTATATTCAGATAGTTACCAAGTCCTCTAAAATCTTTTTCTGAAACTTCTCACACACACACACATACACACACACACACACACACACACACACACACATATATATATATATATATATATATATATATCCTTTCCTTTCCATTCTCCTTGCCAATAGCCTTGTTGTTGTTGCTGTTGTTTCATGCCTAATTCTTTGTGACCCCATTTGGTGTTTTCTTGGCAAAGATACAGGAGTGATTTGCCATTTCCTTCTCCAGCTCATTTTAATAGATGAGGAAACCGAGGCAAATAGGGTTAAGTGACTTGTCCAGGATCACACCACTAGTAAATATCTGAGGCTGGATCTGAACTCAGGTCTCCCTGACTCCAGGTTAAGTGTTACATCCATTGTACCACCTACCTGGCCCTCACCATCAGTTCCCTCTTGTCTACATGCCATTATTCTCTCCTAATCCTTAGTTCATATCACCAGTATTTTCATTGTCCCACAGCACTATTCTGGACGCGTCCATTTCCTACATTAAAGTTAGTGACAATACAGTCAAAGAATAAAGATCAGATTCCTCAGTTTGATAGTCCAAGATATTCATAGTCTGGCTCCAGTCTAGCTACCAGCTTTATCTTCAACTAACCCTCCTATACTGAAGTAAGAGTAATTTTTTTTTTCATTTTCCCCTTTAAATGCTATATTTAAATTGTCTTTGCCTTTCCTTCCCCTCATTCGACCATCCCTCTCTCCTCCCTGCCTTGCCCTGCCATACCCTACTCAACCTACTTGTCTTAGAGAGTCCGAGCTGCCTCTTTGATTATCATCCAGATCCCATTCTCCTACTGCCTGATCCTTTATTCCCCTTCCCCACAACCCGCCCCTCAGAATAACCCCAACCTACCCACTCAAAGCTATCTAATCATTCCGCTATGCTCTCTGGAATGCCTACTCCACAGACAACAAATTTGTCTATATCTTAAACCTTTTCCTTTCCCACTCTTTTCAACTTCTGGCTCTCCCTGAGCCCACCTGTTGACATAGCCTTACTGGTCACTTTTTGATTTTTTAGTACTGAATGTACTTTTACTCATTACCTTCACTCACTTATCAAGGCAGAAGAGTTGGAATACTTTCTTTCCTTTGCTTCTTCCAGTTTTTCCTCTGCTACCATCGCTCAGTGACCCCTCCTCCTTTGAGGTTTCCTCACTTCATAAGTAGCACCCAATCAGAATTCTGACCAAACCCTGTTCTTTGTCCACACAGTGAAGTCCAGTTTCTTGACCCCTTGGTTCTCTCTCAGAACATCACTCCTAGGCTAGCAATCCTTTCCCTATCTTGGACCAGTGCAATTTTTCACTTTCCTCTTCTCTTTAGTCCCTCTTAGTCATATTGCCAATTTTGCCCTGCCTGGCACACTATCATCATTCACTGCCTTTGCTCCTATGTGCCTGTTTCATAATGAAAGTGAAGAAAATCACAAAATTGGATTGGGTCCAATTAAAATTTATGTCATGTGGGCTCTCACCACCACAAAGCAATTATTTTATTCATCCCTAACTGGCTCACTATTCCACTCACTGAAGCAGATATTTTAATAATTTTCATGTCTCCTCAAACCTTCCAAAGGTCCCCCCTCATCCTACAAGATAAAAAATTTACCTCATTATTTTACTGAAAAAAAAATTGAGATGACTCACCAATTTCTTCCCTTTTCCTCCCTCTTCCTTATGTCACATCATCCAGATGTCTTCCACCACCATTTCATCCTTTACCTCATCTCACATGAAGATATTGCCTTTATGCTTGTGAAAGCAAACCCATGTACTTGCACAAGTAAGCCCATCCCATTCCATGTTCTACAAGTGATTGCCTTCTCTCTTATCCCCTCTCTCTCACTTATTTTCAATCTCTCTCTTTCTACTGACTTTTCTACTGACTTTCTACCAACATGCCCATATTACCCCATCCTCAAAATAAAATATAATAAAATAAAACACTTGATTTATCCATCCCAACTATCATTCCAAATATCTCCTGCCTTTTTTGTCTTAACTTCTTAAGCTGTCTACAATTGATGCTTCTACTTCCTTTTTCTCTACATGTATATGCATATATGTGTGCATATACAAATACAGTTTATATGCTCTAAATATAGTGTAAAAATGCCATGTTGATATGTACACATATATATGTTTATATATTTATAGTTTGCACATAGTTGTATGCATTTTGCCTCTCCCATTAGATTGGGAGTTTTTAGAAGTTTTTACACTTTTTGTATCGCCAGAACTTAGTAAAGTGTCTGACACATAGTGAGCACTTAATGTTTGTTGACTCATTAACTGAGTCATCCTTCAAGTCTCCAAATGAAATTTTACCTTTTTCATGAAGCCCTTCCAGCTTATTTTAACTCACAAGGATCTTCTCCTCTCATTGCATCTTTTTTTATACCATTATTAATGCTTTAGAAGAGAGACAAGAGAAAGAGACAGAGAGAGAGACAGAGAGATAGAGAGAGACAGAGAGATAGAGAGAGACA
>NW_027185712.1:11981114-11994108 GCF_028583685.1 Petaurus breviceps papuanus | reverse complement strand
AGAGAGAGACAGAGAGATAGAGAGAGACAGAGAGATAGAGAGAGACAGAGAGAGATATGGCAAAAAATTTAGAAAATTCCAACTAGACCCATTTTGATATATTGCTGATATCAAATGTTATACAAAAGAACAGCAGATGACACAAGCTCTTGCCACCCTCAAAAAATGTTTGACTGAGGGGCAGGCCGAGAGGAGACCTGATCAATGAGGGGGGCAAGTCGTCCAACCAACCACAAGGACACTATCACCAGGCCTATCACCAAAGGCCTGGGCTGGAAAGAACAAGGTAAGAACCAAATACAGGGCCCCTGTCCAGGACAGCAAATACTCCTGGGACTACCACTCCATAGCTCAGAAATTTAAAAAAAACGCCCCTATCAGGACCTCCAAGGACCAGGATAGCAGAGTGAACCCCGCCTGCTCCAACCCCACTCTCTGACCCTGAAAACATAGTAACTATCCTCAACAGTAAACCCTTGGGAACCCTAGAGGAAGGGCATGTCCTGCCTCAAAATGGGTAGAAAGCTGACTACAAAGGCTCTGGAATCCTACTATCCTCAGAGGGAGGAACCAAACTCAGAGGGAGAACATGTGGACTCCACACCCACAGCTGAAACATGAACAGGGAACAGGTCCCAAGCACAGAAAGCTCTCCTAGATGAGCTCAAAAGGAACTTTGAAAACCAAATGAGAGAGATAGAAGACAAAATGAATAATTCTCTTAAAATCAAAATTTCAGAATTAGAAAAACATTATAATGAAGAAAATATCTCCTTAAAAAGAAAAGTGTATGATATGGAAAAAGGAGCTCCAAAAACTAAGTAAGGAAATGATTTGCTAAAAACCAGAATCAACCAAATTGAAGCAAATAACTCTATGAGGAACCAAGAATTAGTCAAACAAAACAACAAGAATGAAAAATTAGAAAAAGAGAGAAAACATCTCATTGGAAAAATAACTGACCTGGGAAACAGATCCAGGAGAGAGAACCTGAGAATCATAGGCCTACCAGAAAATCATGAAGAAAAAATGAGCCTGGACAACATTCTCCAAGAGCTCATTAAGGAAAACTGCTGTAAGATACTAGAACCTGAGGGTAAAATAGAAATCGAGAGAATCCACCAGATACCTCCTGAAAGAGATACCAAATTGAAAAGTCCTCGAAATGTTGTGGCCAAACTCAAGAGCTACCAGCTGAAAGAGAGAATACTTCAAGTGACCAGAAAGAAACAATTCAAATATTGAGGAACCACAGTGAGGATCACACAGGATTTGGCAGCCTCTACACTGAAAGATTGGAGGCAGTGGAATTCAATTTTTCACAAAGCAAAAGAGCTCATGTTACAACCAAGGATCACCTACCCAGAGAGACTGAGCATATTCTTCCAGGCAAAGAGATGGTCATTAAACGATGTAACAGATTTCCAGATCTTTCTGATGAAAAAGCCAGAGCTCAATGGAAAATTCAACCACCAATTATGAGATGGAAGAGTGACATAGAAAGATAAAAAAGGAAAACACACACACACACACACACACACACACACTGTTATTTAATAAGAGCAGTTTACAGACAAGTAGAGGATACGAGTATAAATTACATAAAATGTTAATTTTAAAAAATCTTATTAAGGGCTACAAAGGGACTGCAATGGAAGAAGAGGAATGAATGAAGTGGAAAAGGGCAAATTATGCCACACAAAGAGGCATTAAAACAATATAGCAGAGGAAAAGGGAGGGAGATGAGTATTTTATGAGCTTTTCCCTCATTGGGTCTGTTGCAAGGAGGGAATAAGAACCAGTTAAGCATAGGACTCTATGGAGAAGAGACGCAAAAAGTATCACATTAGAGGGAAAGTGGGGAGGGAGAGGAGCTTTGCATGAGATTTGTTCCTCTTACTCTTGGTGCGAAGAAGAAATAACATACTTCATTAAGCATAAAAATATGCTACAGGAAGTAGCAGGGGAAAGGGCTATGAAAGGGGGGGATTAGTAGGGAGGGAAAAAGTCAGGGGAGAAAAAGGGAGGGGGGCTAATAAGGGAATACTGAGGTAGGCGGTGGTCAAAAGGAAAACTATTAAGGTGGGGAAGGGAGAAGGGGAGGAAAAATATAAGCATTAACATGGGAGGGAATAGGATGGAGGGAAAGAAACAGATAAAAATCATAACTGTGAATGCAAATGGAATGAACTCTCCCATAAAACAGAGGAGGATAGCAGAATAGATTAAAAATCATAATCTTACAATATTCTGTTTAAAAGAAACACATCTGAAACAGAGGGATATACACAGGGTAAAGGTAAAAGGCTGGAGTAAAATATATCATGCCTCAGCTAAAGTAAAAAAAAAAAAAGCAGGGGTAGCAATCCTTATCTCAGATAAAGCAAAAGCAAAAATTGATCTAATTAAAAGAGAAAAGGTAGGAAACTATATCCTGCTAAAAGGCACCATCGAGAATGAAGCAATTATAATCACTTAACATATATGCACCAAGTGGTATAGCATCCAGATTCCTAGAGGAGAAGGTAAAAGAATTAGAGGAAGAAATAGATAGCAAAACTATGCTAGTGGGAGACCTTAATCTCCCCCTCTCTGAGCTTGATAAATCCAACCTCAAAATAAACAAGAAAGAAGTCAAGGAGGTGAATAGAATTTTAGAGAGGGTAGGTATGACAGATCTCTGAAGAAAACTGAATAGGGATAAAAAGGAATATACATTCTTTGCAGTGGTTCATGGCACATACAAAAAAAAATTGACCATGTACTAGGACATAAAAACCTTACAATTCAGTGCAGAAAGGCAGAAATAATAAATGCATCATTCTCAGATCATGATGCAATAAAAATCATATGCAATGAAGGGCCATGGAAAGACAGACTAAAAACTAATTGGAAACTAAACAATTAAATCCTAAAGAATGAGTGGGTCAAACAAGAAATCATAGAAACAAGCAGTAACTTCATTCAAGAAAATGACAATAATGAAACCACGTACCAAAATTTGTGCGATGCAGCAAAGGCAGTTCTTGGAGGAAGTTTTATATCCCTGAGTTCATACATGAATAAATTAGAGAAAAGAGAGGCAAATGAATTGGGCATGCAATTGAAAAAGCTAGAAAAAAAAAACAAATTGAAAATGCCCAATTAAATACTAAATTAGAAATACTGGAAACCAAAGGAGAGATTAATAAAATTGAAATTAAGAAATCTATTCAATTATGAAATAAAATTAAGACCTGGTTTTATGAAAAAAAAAACAACAAAATTGATAGACCCTTAGTCAATATGATAAAAAAAAAGAAAACCAAATTATGAGTATCAAAAATGAAAAGGGTGAACCTACCTCCAATGAAGAGGAAATTAAAACAATAATTAGGAATTATTTTGCCCAGTTGTATGCACATAAATTTGACAATCTTAGTGAAAAGGATGAATGTTTACAAAAATATAGGTTGCCCAGATTAATTGTAGAGGAAGTAAATTACTTAAATAACCCCATCTCAGAAAAAGAAATTGAACAAGCCATCAGTCAACTCCCTAGGAAAAAATCCCCATGGCCAGATGGATTTACTAGTGAATTATATCAAACATTTAAAGAACAATTGATTCCAATACTCTACAAACTATTCAGGAAAATTGGTGAAGAAGGAGTCCTACCAAATTCTTTTTATGACACAAATATGGTACTGATACCTAAATCAGGAAGAGATAAAACAGAGAAAGAAAATTATAGACCAATCTCCCTCATGAATATAGATGCAAAAATCTTAAATAAAATATTAGTAAAAAGACTAGAGCAACTTATCCCACGAATAATACACTTTGATCAGGTATGATTTATTCCAGGAATTCAAGAAAGGTTTAATATTAGGAAAACCATCAGTACCATATCAACAACAAAACTAGCAAAAACCACATGATTGTCTCATTAGATGTAGAAAAGGCTTTTGACAAAATACAAAATGCATTCCTATTAAAAACACTAGAAAGAATAGGAATAAATGGAGCCTTCCTTAAAATAATAGGTAGCATCTATTTAAAGCCATCAGCAAGTATTATATGTAATGGGGAGAAGCTAGAAGCATTTCCAATAAGATCAGGGGTGAAACAAAGATGTCCACTATCACCCCTCTTATTCAATCTGGTACTAGAAATGTAGCAATTAGAGGAGAAAAAGAAATCAAAAGAATCAAATCAGGCAAAGAAGAGATGAAGTTATCACTCTTTGCAGATGATATGATGATATACTTATAGAATCCTAGAGAATCAAGTAAAACAGTGCTTGAGACAATAAATAAATTTGACAAACTTGCAGGGTATAAAATAAACCCTCATAAATCCTCGGCATTCCTGTGTATTTCTAATGAAATTCAATAGCAAGAGATAGAAAGAGAAAACCCATTTAAAGTTACTGTAGACATTATAAAATATTTGGGCATCTACCTACCAAAACAAACCCAAGACCTATATGAACACAACTACAAAACACTTTTCACCCAAATAAAGTCAGATCTAACTAATTGGAAAGACATCAATTGCTCACGGCTGGGTTGAGCTAATATAATATAAATGACAATTTTACCTAAATTAATTATATATATTTAGTGCCATACGAATCATTTTACCAAAAAACTACCTTATAGAGCTAGAAAAAGTAGTAACAAAATTCATTTGGAAGAACAAAAGGTCCAGAATATTAAGGGAATTAATGAAAAGAAATGCTAGGGATGGTGGACTAGCTATACCAGATTTTAATCTGTACTATAAAGCTGTCCTCAAAACTACTTGGTACTGGCTGAGGAATAGAGTAGTGGATCAGTGGAATAGATTGGGTACATGATACTCAGCAGTCAATGACTATAGTAATCTACTGTTTGATAAACCCAAAGACCCCAGTTTTGGGGATAAGAACTCATTATTTGACAAAAGCTGCTGGGAAAACTGGAATATAGTATGGCAGAAACTGGGCATAGACCATTATCTAACACCATATACCAAAATCAAGTCTAAATGGGTGCATGATCTAGGTATAAAGGCTGATACTCTAAGCAATCTGGGAAAGCAAGGAATAGTTTACCTGTCAGATTTGTGGAGAGGGGAAGACTGTACGACCAAACAAGTATTAGAGGGCATTATAAAATGCAATATGGATAATTTTGATTACATTAAATTGAAAAACTTCTGTACAAACAAAGCCAATGTAACCAGGATTAAGAGGGAAGTGGAAAATTGGGAAAGAATTTTTACAACCTATGTCACTGATAAAGGACTCATTTCTAAAGTATACAGAGAATGGAGTCAAATCTATAAGAATACAAGTCATTCCTCAATTGATAAATGATCAAAGGATATGAACAGACAGTTTACAGAGGATAAAATGAAAGGTATTCATAAGCATATGAAAAAATGCTCTAAATCACTATTGATTAGAGAAATGCAAATCAAAACAACTCTGAGGTACCACATCTCACCAGTCAGATTGGCTAAGATGACAAAACAGGAAAATGACAAATGCTGAAGAGGATATGGACAAATTGGAACACTAATGCATTGCTGGTGGAGTTGTGAACTAATCCAAACATTTTTGGAAAGCAATCTGGAATTATGCCCAAAGGGCTATAAATAATTTGGTGCCTTTATTTTTTTAAGCAATTGGGGTTAAGTAAGTTGTTCAAGGTTACACGGCCCGTTATTTCTGGGTGTGGTGGCTAAGTATCAGAGCCTGGATTCGATCTAAGGTTATCCCAACTCTGGGGCCAGTGCTCTTACTCGTTGTGCTATCTGGCTGCCCCTAATTTCATACCCTTTGACCCAGCAATACCACTTCTAGGGTTGTATCCCAAAGAGATCATAGAAGTGGGGAAAAGATCCATAGGTTAAAAATATTTTATAGTAGCTCTTTTTGTGGTAGCAAAGAATTGGAAATTAAGGGGGTGCCCATCAATTGGGGCTGAACAAGTTGCGGTATATGCATGTTATGGAATACTATTGTACAATAAGAAAAGAGGAGCTGATGGCTTATACGAACTGATGCTGAGTGAGAAGAGTAGAGCCAGGAGAAATTTGTACACAATTACAAACACAACATATGTGTGATGTCCAACTTTGATAAACTGGACTCAGCAATCCAGAATCATAAGTCAAACCCAAAAAACTCATGATGGAGAGAGACGTTTACATACAGAGAAAGAACTGCAATTGAAGCCAGATTGAAGCAAACTACCTGCCCTTTTTTGTTTTCTTGCTTGGTTTTGTTTCCTAGTTACCATTCTTCATTCCTGCTGTGATAATCCTTCTTTTTAACCTGACCAATGCCTAATGTGAAAGTATTTGCAGAAACTATCCTTGATTGTATGCTGCCATGGGGGGTGGGGGGGAAGGGGAGGGCGCCATGGAGGAAAGTGAGAAAATTTAAAACTCAAGGAATTGTGGTAATGATTCTTGTAAACTAAAAGTAAACAAATTAATAAAGACCAAAAAAAAATGACCAACATAAACCTACCATTACAATAAGGAAAGGAAAAATAACTAAGGGGGGAAAACAGATGAGAACACGATCTTATTCAACAGAGAAATATGGCAGGCAAAGGCAACAATGGTTTAGAATATATTTATTCATAAAAAATACCCAAACAGAAGAGTAACTCAAAAGATTATGGGTATTATTAGCCCATAAAACAGAAAAAAAGCCCAGCATTTGGAAATGAAAAGTTTGCAATAAATACAGAAATTAAAGGAAAAAATAATCATGCATTTGCTATTTGCCAAGTATAAAGAAGAGTAGTAAGTATAGAAATACTAAAGAAAGATAGTCTTTGTCCCTAAAAAGCTTACATTCTAAATAAGAACTTAGGGAGAGACTAAACTATGCATAGTCATACTGAGAGCATTGAACGGTGAAGCTGAAAAGACTATAACAATCAGATAAAAAGAGAAAAAAATGCAAAGATTTTTATAACAAATTATTTTTAGCACTAATTAGAATAGTCATCATCTTATTTGGACTCAAAATCACACTCCCCAAGATGCTATATACTAGTCCCTTGTGAAATATAAATGGGTAGACAGAGCCTTCTCTAAACCTTTATGGAAACAGAAATGTTGCTTAATAAAGGAAATATAGGAAGACTGGCATAAGGCAAGGAAGAGGTTTATGCTAGTGGTGACACAACTCCAAAGGTACTGAGCAATCATTTAACTAGGTATATAAAACAATAAGAGAGGTTGATAAAACATTATAAAAAAAATCAAGACCTTATTGTAACCACTCCCCTTCAACACACACACACACACACACAAAACTTATATACACACAAAGAGTATCAGAAGTAATATTAAAAAACCACTAACACATATGACTTTGTTCTCATCTCTGCTAACATTTATGAGAATAATTTATATGTGTATAAGAGACAACCCTGATAATGATATAAGATGGTAGCAAGCAGGTTTCCTGAGTGAAATTCTACTCAAAATCATGTCTTTACTGTCACACAAATGATTGAAAGATAAAAGAATGCAATATTCTTCTTTTATTGCTTGTAGACAATGAAAAGAAAACATTTCATTCATATTCACATTCAATCAGCATTCTCTAAACATGTGGCAGAGATAAATCTGTTTGTTAATATTATGATTAATAATATCCCCCTAAAAACTATAAAATAGGGAGGTATAAGTTCATCAAGGCAGTAGCCACCATCATAGAAAAGGCTGATCCAGAAAGAGTCCAAATTTAAAGATTCTATAATAGATATTGAAGTCTTCTAGATGTTTTTCTTTGCAGATAAAACTTTGCTGAGTGCATCAACAACAGAACATTCCAGAATTTCTTAAATTCACAGCGCAATCACTTAGAATGTTTTTTTTTCTCATAATCTACAGAAGAAATATCAAGTGGATGAAAATGTCTATTGTTCATACTATGATATACAATTTGAGAGTCTTCCCAAAGAGTTCATCTATATATAAATCTTTCTTGGAGAGACAATACAAATGAATCTTACGCTTGGCCCAGAGTTCACAAAGAGAAAATGATCAGGCTGGATTTTAAATAATTCTTTTTCTTTAAACTTTTATGCAAATAATAGCATTTATTTATTTTTCTTTATCCTATACACATTCAAAAAAATGTGCTACAAATATGCATAGTCAAATAAAACAAATCTCCACATTGGCCATGCCTAAAAATATTTGTCTCACTTTGAATATTGAAGCTATCACCTTCAGTCATGGATAGTTATTGCATTTATCTTTTTTTTAATTTTTTTTTACCTTGCTGCTAGTTTATCAATTGTCCTCTCAGTTCTAATCATTTTACTCCGTTTATGTCTTCCCCAATTTCTCAGAAAGGATCCCTTTGTTTATTTCTTACTGTGCAATCCTATTCCACATATTCATATACTACAATTTGTTCACATTCTTCAGTTGATTGCTAACTTCTAGTTCTTCACAATCATAAAAAACAGTTGTTATAAATATTTTTTGCACACATGAGTCCTTATATTCTTTCTTTGGTCTTATTGATATATAAACCTAGTAGTTGCAACACTACATCAAAGGCACTACATTTTGGGGCATAATCATTTTTTTTTACATTTAAAAACAAACAGTCATATAAGATTAATAGTATAAATATTATTCCACTTAGCAGATGAGGAAAATATAGCTTCATTTGTTTGTGTTCATAAAACTAGTATCAGAGTTTATATTCATATCCAAACTCACCCAAACTCAATTTCCATAAGTCTTTTCTCTAAAGTCCCCTGTCACTCTTTTTTTCCCTTTTTAAAAAATTCATATTTAAATTAAATTTTGTTTAATTTTAGTTTATATCATTCGTTTCTACAAGATTTTGAGCTTCAAACTTTCTCCCCATCTTTCTCCTACACCCCACCCCAAAACAGCAATCCCACTGTATACCCCTTCCCCAATCTTCTCTCCCCAATATCCTCCTCCATTCCCCCTCTGATTTTCCAGTGGTGCATAATTATTAATTGCTTTTAACAATAAATGGACAAATTTACAGTTCCACTAACAGTACATTAATGTGTCTATTCTGTTGAAGTTTCTCCAATGTTGTCATTTTTCTTTTGTGTCATCTTTTACAATTTTATAGGCTTTAGGTAGAACCTCAGAATTGCTTTAATTGTCATTTCTTTAATTATTAGTGATATGGAGCATTTTTTAATATGGATGTTGATAGATTGAATTTCTCACTCCAAACATTTCCTGTTCATATCCTTTGACCATTAATAATTGGAGAACAGTTCTACTTGTTATAAATTTAAATCAGTTCCATATATATCTTAGAAATAAGATATTTGTCAGGAAGAAAAAAAAACTAATAACACCTCAACTCAAAGATTTCCCTCTACTCTTTCCCCTTCTGATTAGATTTGTTTATATTAAAAAAAAACCTTTTAAAAAAGTTTACATAATTAAAACTGTCCATTTATCTCTTGTGATCATCTCTGTCTATTATGTGGACAAAAACTCTAGTCCTGTCCATAAATCAAAACATAATTCCTCCCTGCTTCTCTAATTTAAAATGTGACTATAAACATACACACACACACACACACACACACACACACACACACACACACACACACACATATATATATATACGTATATATATATGGAGCTTATCTTTTTTTTTTTCCTTTTGGAGGGCGGTTGGGGTTAAGTAACTTGTCCAAGGTTACACAGCTAGTCTGTGTGTGTGTGTGTGTGTGTGTGTGTGTGTGTGTGGGTGTTAAGTGTCTGAGGGCTGAACTGAACTCAGGTCCTCACGACTCCAGGGCCACCTAGCCGCCCCTGGAGCTTATCTTAATAAATGTGATGTTCTGAACCTAATTTCTGCCAGTGGAAAACGCTAAGTACTCTCCCTATCTTCCTTCCAAACCAGCCCATCTTGTATCAGAAACCTTTCCCAGTCAATTTGAATTCTAGTTTCCTCCCTCTGATGATTTTTTTCTATTCTGTACATAGCTTATTTGTATGTATTTCTTTGAATGTTTTTCCCCTCTCATTGGATTGTGGGTTCCTTGAGGACTAGAACTGCTTTTTGTCTTTCATTGTATCCCCAGAGTTTGGCACTTAATAAATGCTTATCAGTTCACTCTTTTGAATCCATCTTCCACATGGATTCTATCTAGATTTCCTTTATGATGCTATAGAACAACTTTTGACAGCCCATCTCTCTGCTGTTCACTTTTCTTGGTAATAAAAAAGAGGGGGATCATATAATGAGGTCATTCTTATATTATCCCTTACAAGGACCCCCAATTGATTTTGACATATGCAGGGGAGGTACCTTGTTGAATGAGAGACTCTAGTCTGTTAAGTCTAATGCTTTATGATAGTCAACAATCACAGTAGAACCTTGGGCATTTTATATCTTATGGCCAGTTACATAATAGTAAAGACATAGTTTGCTAGAGAATATCTCTTGTGAAAGCCTGCTTGTTCATTTCATACATGTTCTTCAAGGATGCCCTAGATGTGTGCATGTGTGTGTGTGTGTGTGTGTGTGTGTGTGTGTGTGTGTGTATTACTTATAACATTTTGTCCATACAGGAAAGTAAACATTTTTCTATGCTTATCAGTGTTCCCTTGGTTAACTTTTTTTGGTAGTAATAAGGTCTATATTCTATCACCACCTCTTTTTGGCAGTTACCTTACCTACCTAGGTACTTTGGTAATCAGTCCCTCAGTGATCTGAAAATTGTGTCACCTTTAGCATGCACCTACTTTTGGCACACCTGAACTAAAGCAGTTGTTAAATACTCTGTTTTCTTCAATAACTTACCCAATTTCTCAAGAATTAAGTCCAGGACTGTGATGTTAAAGATCAAATGTTCTTGGAAGTAAAAAGCATTTGTAACAATTTTTTACAGATCTTTTCTATTTTCATCTGTTTACTGTCTTCCTTCTAAGTTCATTCTTAAATACACTTGGGGTGAGGCCACTTAACTGGGTCTCTCACTAAGTTTTCTTAAAATTCATTTTTCTTCTAGTGTTTCTCACTATTTTATTAGGTAAGATGGTTCACAATTTCCTACTATCTTGCTCTGCCAGATTTCATGAATCAGTTTATATTCTAAATCAGTCTTGCCTATGGCTACTACATCTCTCCATTCAGCAAGTAGATCAAGTGTTTTGCTGACTAAATCAGTTTTTAGGTTCTTTTGTTCTCATCACAATGTATTTACATAGGTAAAGTGATAGGAAATTGTTCTAATTGGGAGAAATACCTTTCTTTCATTCCTTTCTCTTCTGTATATCAATAACTTGCTTAAATAGCCTAGGTTAGAATTGTTTTAATTGTATATCATATCATTTCTATCTCTCTCTCTCTCTCTATCTATCTATCTATCTATCTATCTATCTATCTATCTATCTATCTATCTATCTATCTTTTCATCCATCTCTATATTTTGTTACTTTTGTATACTCTAGTCAGGGCAGATTAAAAATTCTTTATTCTAATTTTGTGTTAATTTTAATATTTATTTCAACAATCAAAAGTTAAAGAATAAATATAAGAAATCAAATCTGTACTCTACTTCTTAAGTTTTTGCTTATGAAATTTTTTTTGCTTATGAAATTAGAAAATAATCTTATTCTAGAATTACTTGTATCATCAAAACTCATAGCACTGTAAGATTACTAGCATCAAAAGTGGTCCCTGAAGTTGGTATTCTTAGATCCATGTTAAGCGCCTCAAGTAGAATCAATAGTTGATGGGGACATGGCTATAATGGTTTTGCCTACATATTTCCTCTTCCCCTATCATTTTCTTTCATCATTGTTCCTGTTTTAATTTCTTCAAAATCCTTGCCATTGCTTCTGTAATGATTAGTTCTTTTGGTGATTGTAAATGTGCTTCTCAGATTCTCATTCACAATGTCTTTCTATGAGAGATGCTGCTTTTGGAACATTGGTGATTGAATAAATGTATCAATTAGCAAAACATTCATGATCCTGCATTTGTAGAAAAGAGCAGATAAAGCGAAAAAGTAGAAAGCACTATTAGGCAATTGACATGAAGGTCAGAAAACATTGTGGGACACAATGGAGTAAAGTCCATAATGTAGTGTCTACCATATTTTTGTGTTTTTGGCTTCATGGAGAAATTATTGAAGGATTTAAAACTTAGTTTTGAAACAAACTTCATTTCAAAGAATTAGAGTTTAGAACTGGAAGTCTCCTCAGCAGCCATATAAATTGAGTCATACCAAAAGGTAATATTACCCTCTCCATTAGCACATAACCAATAACTAGTCAGCCTCTAGTTGAGTGGGAAATGAGGGTGGAGATACTGTCCCCTGAGGCAGACTATTTCACTTTAGCATAGCTCCAATTATTAGGAAATTTCCTTTATATCAAGCCCAAATTCTTCTCTTTCACTGGTTTTGCTCTCTGGGGCCAAATAGAATGAATCTATTCTCTATTTCACCTGATAGCCTTTCAAGTTGAAAACAACTCTTATGCCAACCAAACAACTCTTATGCCCATCTTTTCTCCATGTTAAATATTCTCATTTGCTGCAGCTGATAATCGTGAGGCATGAACTTCATATCTTTCTTTAAACTGGTTGTCCACTCCTGGACACTGTCCATCTGCAGGTTCCTCCCTAAATAATAGTATCAAGAATCATTCATGTAGGGAGAGGACACTGATTTAATTTAAAAAAAATTATAGAATCTAGAATATTAAAGGGGTAAAATAATTTTAGAGGTTACTTTACAGATGTGAAACATCTCTAGAATATTTTCATACATTCAAAGGTAAGAGAAAATTCCCTTCTCCCATTTTATCCTCTCCAAACAAACAGTGCTATAATGTTACCTTGAATTGAGCAGTCCTCAAATTGCATAAAGCCCACTATGTGGAAGAGAGTGGGTCAATTCCGTTAATAGGCTGAATAATCAGGAACCTACATATATATATATATATATATATATATATATATATATATATATATATA
>NW_027185712.1:11965872-11981104 GCF_028583685.1 Petaurus breviceps papuanus | reverse complement strand
ATATATATATATATATATATATATATATATATATATATATATATATAGTTTGATTTGATATTCAGTACAAAACCCCAGTTGCCACAAACCATCCTGCCATGATACAGTGCTATAGACTACAAAAGAAAGGCCCTCTAGTCTTCTCTCATTAGCATATTAGAATGGATTCATTGATAGATAATTGCCATCTCGGAAATCAGAGATCTTGACCTCTGAAGGAATTAGCTATTGGGTAGACTAATATCATTGTGTTGTTATATAGCATTGCCTGGCAGGAATGGAGAGGCATCTGGATAGTTATTGGCTACCATACCAAGAAGGTCAAGCTCTAATGGATGTGGTCCTTAGGATAGATGAATGCCTAGGCAAGATTTTCAAAGGAAGAAAAGAGGCAAAGAAAAGAAAAGATGTATGGTGGAGGATACTTGTGAGATAAAATTCTCATTTATTTCTTGGTTGTGTCTGTTTTATTCAGGGACCAGAGCCATTAGTAGATGTATATTCTATATTTTGAGACCTAGGCTATCTCTGTAGTCCAGGTGAGAGCCCTTGTGAGAAGAAAGTAGGTTAGCTTTTCCTGTATCCAGATAGCCATGCAACATGAGCCCACTTAGTGCCCTCGTTGAGATATAGCTGTGGTAGGAGTTACGGTATCTTTGGATGAGGCTCAGGATGGGAGTCAGGTGACTGTCTTATTATATTTTTACATATATCAAGGTGTACTGCAGCAACCTGGCTGAAAGTTCCAGTTATCTAAGGTGGTAACTATGTCTACCAGGAAAGTGGGGAGGTGGGAGGAATCTTTTGTTTATATTTATTCTTTTTCTTCTCTTCTTTGTTCCTTTGCTTACTTCCAATCTAATTCCAATTATAATATATAAATTATTTTACCTGGGACAAAGCCAGTTATATTGGTAGGTTGGGAATGGGGAGTATCAGTTGCACACAGGACAATTAGTTTCTTTGAAGGTGAAGGTTTTATTTTTTTCTTTTAATGGTACAGGAAGTAGCCTGTCATGTGACCCACACAATCACTTCTGGTTTGAGAAGAATATGGGATTGAGGAGAGGGTCACCATGGTGAAAGAACCCTGGTTATGATGGCAGAAGAAGCTGGCCTTGTGATACCACTAATGTAGAGAGAACCAGGAAGTGAAGCTTGCAAATAATAGTCACATCAAGGAGCAAGTCTACCCAGTTGGGGAGAAAAAACACCCTCTCTGATGTTGGCACCCTGGGTTAACCCTTAAATCCCTATCCCCCTTGTTACAATGATGGTTCTAATTCTCTAAAATGAGGAACTAAGCTCAGTTATCTTTGAATGTCCTTTCCAGATCTTATGATGATTTCTATGATAACTTCTTGACTTTGTGTATGTACCACTGACTCTTAGACTGAGACTAAATCATACAATGGGGGATTGGCTAAGAGTTTAAAAAAATGTGCATCACTCCATTAATTTTTCTAAGTAATGATATCTATTTATAGGTATTTATTGAATACCTACTACATACCAGGTACCATGCTAGACTAGACAATGTAGGGTATATAAAATTTTATAAAGTAGGTTCCTTAAAATTTATATTTGAGTATGTGAGGGAGCATAGGACATGGACATATAAAAAGGCAGGGGAAAATCATGATTTGTGATAAATTAAAAATGGAAGATGCAAAAAAAATAAGAGCTTAGGAAAAGATGAAATCAGGTTATTAGGGAAGAAAGGGTAAAAGGCAGGATTTGAGCTGATCCTGCAAGGATTACTAGAAAACAGCTGGTTTGACTATTTTGTTTGCTGAACTGTCTGTTTTGTTATTCAGCAGACAGCATCATAGTTTAACTTTCTACAAATCTCTCTAAAATCCCAATTCTCCCATTGCTAAGAACTCTCCAAAGGCCAGCTCCTCTTTGAGATGTCTTGGCTTCCATCGGCATTGCCTTGTGTTAAAATCTGTCCTTTCTCAAGTCATTTAGAGTGTGGAAGCTCCTTGGGGCAAGAACTCTGTTGGTATTCAGCACAGCTCAGACTAGACTCTGCAGGGCTGGGTACATTTGTGGCACTTCACAGAGAACAAAAAAAAAAAGGATCAGGTCACCTTAGCTAATTCATCTAATTGTTTCCATTAATAATTAATTTTAATTTTGTTTAATTAAAGTTATAAAGTGGGCTGAGCTGAAGAAGCAATTGGATTGGCTTAAACTAGAATTGACTCTCCAACGCAGATACCTGAGGTGTTCAGATATCTCTTAACAACTCGAATCCCCAAATGTACCATCCCTTACTAAGTTTCTTAAGCAGTATTATTAAACAATGAATAATTTTTGACAAAATGGTAGGGACCTCAATATAAAAAGTGAAAAAACAAAATATGATAACCAATGAGAGATGAAAAGATAAAAAGAAATCTCTCTCCACATACAGATTCATGTCTTTATTGATATTTTCTAAATTCTTAATTCTGAGGTGGGTCACATCAAAGCCAAACCACAGATGATTAAAAATATTATATTATATATATATATTCTCTGTATATGTGTATACATTTATTAACATGCAATATAATAAATTATTTTCCTCCCATAATGGTGTAATGGGAATGGGAATTTGAAGAGCTTCTCTGCCCATTGATAGGCGTAAGTTAATTTGATGACCTTCCCTCATTTGAAAATATACTCTGCCCCCTATAGGCTGAATGTGGTCACATGGAGCCTGTGGTGGGAGGCTTGTTTTTCAGGAAGGCACAAATTTTCTTACTTTGTAGTGAAGAGGGTCACTAGAGTTGTGATATTCTCTGACCCTGGAGAAGGCTATATATACTCTGAGGTAAGGTTTTGCTTTGGGGTTCACTTATGGGAAGAGTTGTGTGATTTGTCCAGATGAGACTCTGGGCAGATGTTGAGCCCCTCAGCTTTGAAAACCCAGATGCTGGTGCTTCTCTCTCTGGTAACTAACACTGTATGTATGTGATGGTCAGACAATTAGAAGCCCTGTCTCTTGGTCTGCTTAATTGTGTTATTTTCTCTGTCTGTATTTTTGTCTTCTTGTAACCTCCCTTTGTATCCTCTGAAGTTCAGGGTGTTAACTTTTTTACCTGAACTAGGTAAATAATATATGTTTGATTAAAGCAATATTGTTAACCTGTGTTAAGTTGCTTTCCTTTAGAAAAGCAGATAAAAGAACTTACACTAACAGCCATCCTGTGTATGCTAGGGTGCTTGATGTTACAAATGGTCTACTACAGTTCTTCTAAGGAATACATTATATATTACATATGCTGAAACATACCTTTGTATCATAAAGATGTTTTAATAAGAAGACTATACAGTAGTAGTAGAAGGAGGAGGAGGAGGACAAAAGAAGAAGAATAACCTCATAGAATCTAGCACTGAATGGGATTTTAAAGATGATCTAATCCAGCATGTCAAGCTCAAATAGAAATGGGAAACTAAACCTATGTAAGGATCCCTGAAGGTCACATACTGACTTAGAAAACCACATATTAACAGTATCTATGTTCTATTGTATTTTTATTTATTTTGTTAATTTTTCCTAATTACATTTTCATCTGGTTCAGGATAAAATGTAGAGTATTCATGAAGTATAGCAGACCTTGGTCTGTGGGCTCCAAGTTTGATACATATGATTTAATACAACCCCTTCATTTTTCAGATGACATCACTGATGTACAGAGAAATTCAGTAAATTGTCCAAGGTCATACAGATGGCAAGGCAGCAATTAAACTTAAAAATAACTAAGCCTTTGAAAGTGTTTTCATCTCAAATTTTTTTTTGTTATATTCTCCCAAGAGAACTGTTTATTGGTTTGGAAAGTTATCATCTCAGTCGAAACTGAGAAAAGATAAGTAAAACTGACTCTAGCAATGATACAGGTAATTAGTGACTGTCTCAGGATGAACATCATCAACTCTGTCTAATGTGTTCCCCTGCTATACCAAAATAGTGTGTTATATGAATGCAAGTGCCCTTGTATTAGTGGCTTTACCCCTGTGGATGTTCCCTGGATGATTTATATTTCATGGGACCTCATCTCAGCTGGTGTCTCCTAGGTGGACTTCCTCAGTCATGTTTTCAATTAACATTGGCTTCTAGGACATGGAGTAAGAATATTCTTTGGCAATGCCTAGCTACCCCTCTATATACTCAAAATGATAGATTTGGACCTACAACGGAGTTCAGGAGCCCTCTAGCACAACCCCATCCTTTTATAGATAAGGAAATTGAGGCCTAGGGAAGTTCGTTTTCTATGGTGCTCCTTTATTTTTAATTTTAGAAATTGCTTCCTTGAACCACTTTATGCTCATATGTATTTTTTTTTACCAACCAGTCCCTTTATCCCTTATAAAAAATCCAATATTTCCACTTATATACAATGGTGGAAAGACCCCTGCTATTTCCCAGAGACACATATTTGGAAATTTGTATGACTTTCATAGAATGAAACAGTCTTTAGAAGCAGCTAAGTGGCTCAATGGATGAAGTGCTGAGCCTAGTCAGGAAGATCTGAGTTCAAATTTGGCCTTATGCTTGCCAGCCATATGGCCCCGGGGAAGTCATTTAACTTCTCTCTGCCTCAGTTTCTCCATTATAAAATGGAGTTAATAATAAGACCAAACTCCTAGGAGACTGCATGTGTTAAAAGCACTTAGCACAGAGCCTGACACATAGTAAGTGCTTAATTAGTGTTTGATCCCTCACCCTTTTGCATCTTTAATAGATAATTTCAGATTGTCAATGTAGGCAGCGGCTATGTGATCGTGGCCTCATCTTGCTGCTTCTTAAGAAAACAGCTGGAGGTGGAGGGGCAGGAGTCTGCAAGGGGCTAACTTTCTCTTTTGATTTGAAATTCAGCTATTTTCAATCTCTGGCCTTTTAACGGAAGCCAAAAAAAAAGTAATAATAAAACAATAGTGCCATAACAGCTGTTTGTCAGAGTTTCCAAACTTTGGACAGCAAGGCCCTTTTCAAAAGCTCACCAGCTCTCTGCTGATTTCCCGGTAGACTTGATCTTAATCACAAGCCTTATTTGGCACAGTAGGTTCTGGATAAAGAATGAATCTGAAACAAAGTATGGAAGGAAGAAGTAACAAATAGTCCAAGACATCTGAGAAACTCCACCTTTGGTATCCTTTGGATTCATTGGAATATTTTAACTCTTTTGTTGTGGCATCTGAGCATTGTCCCTTGATTCTGTTTCCTGAAAATGAGCTCTGGGATCATAGCCTACTAAACAATTAATCAATTATGAATGTGTATTAAGAGGAAAACAGAGTACCTTGGAGATTGCCTTTAGAGAAATAAAGATGTGGATTCAAATCCTGCCTCTAAGGAATACTTGTTTTATGACAAGGGTAAGTCATTTATGGGAAGCTGGGTAGAGGGGGATAAAGTGTTGGCCCTGGAATCAGGAGGACCTAAGTTCAAATCTGTCTTCAGACACTTACCTACTGTGTAGGTAAATAACTAGGAAAATCACTCAATCCTATTTGTCTCAACTTCCTCATCTGTAAAATGAGCTAGAGAAGGAAATGGCAAACCACTCCAGTATCTTTGCCCAGAAACCCCAAATGGCATCACAGAGACACAGAAATGACTAAAATGACTCAAGAGTAACAATTACAACGAAGACATTTAGCCTTTCAGTGCCCCTGGCATCTCTCCAAGGTACTAGTTCTCAATTTTGGGGGTCTCAGAACTGTACTCTTTAATATTACTAAGGAGTCCAAATATTTTTTTCCTGTGGGATATATGTATGTGTGTGTTTACATATATATATATATATATATACACACATACACAAACACATACACATATACATATATAGACACATATGCAAATGTATATGTTCATATGATAAGTTAAAGCTGGTAAAATTTTAAAAATATTTATTATTTCATTAAAATAGCAACAATAAATATATTGCATATTGATATAAACATTGTTTTCAAGAAAAATAACTATATCACCCCCCCCAAATGGCAGAGTGGCATTGCTTTATATATTTATGCATATCGCTTTAATATTTGACAATAGAAGTCACCTGGATTCTCATAACTGTTTATGTACTCAGTCTTTTTCAATCTGTTATTTTGGTTGTAGCATACGAAGAAAGCATGGCCTCATGCAGATACAAATTTGGAAAAGGGAAGAGGATTTTAATAGTCAAATAACATTTTAGTATAATTATAAACATAATAATTTACTTTGTGGATCCCCTGAAAGGTTATAGGGGACCCTAAGGATCCAATGACCACACATTTTGAGAAGCACTGCTCTAAAACTACAAGTTAGACAGAAGTTGATAATCTTCATCTATGTTCTGTTGACTGACAAAATCACAGGTCCACATCCAAACTTAATAGATGTGTGTGTGTGAGTGAGAGACAGAGAGACAGAGAAACAGAGAGAGAGAGAGAGACAGACAGAGAGAGAGAGAGAGAGAGAGAGAGAGAGAGAGAGAGACAGAGACAGAGAGAGACAGAGACAGAGACAGAGACAGAGAGAGACAGACAGAGACAGAGACAGAGACAGAGACAAAGACAGAGGGAGAGACAGAAAGAAAGACAGACAGGCAGAGAGTCAGAGAGACAGAGCTTAACATTTCTTTCTCCTTAGATCATTGCTGGTCATTATGATGTAGCCAAAAACCATATGACATAGTCTGTATTCCCAAGGAGCTACCTCTAACTGGAGACAGGCATTCTAGCACAATGGAAAGAGAGAGCACAGGTTCTGAAGTGAGAAGACCTGAATTTGAATCTTGCCTTTGATGTCCTATGAAATTTATATAACATCCCTGGGTATATTTCCTCATTTATAAACTGAGGATGACGAATATGGTCCCTGAATTGATTTCCATTTCTGGATCTATGATCCTATGTTTTGAGCAAATAAAATGAAGCACATTTCAATCATAAATTGTGTTGGACTAACTTTATGCTATACAATTTCAGAGAACAGAGAGATCTGTTAGGCTTGATGAAGGCATACTTTGAAGGATGGAGAGTTCAGAGTGGTAGAGAAGAGATGTGATATTTTAGTGGCTAAGGGGGAGTGAAGGGCAGAATGAATCTGAACTTTATTTTTGGGAAGTGGAAGATGCAACATCATCAAGCGTGAACATCTGTTGGTGGTGGTGCAGATAGAAGGGCAGGTGGGGAGGGGGTTGTGATTTTAATATAAGTACAGAAATAGGGGGAAGACCCATCAGGAGGAAAGGTACAGAGATGGAAACCTGGATTAGCACAGTCACAAGTAAAAGGCCTGTTGGCCTTATTGATGATCTTGCTTGCTTTGGGGATTGTCTGTTATTTTGTCTCATACATTAGCATAAAATCAATAATAAACATTCATGATTAGAGTTGTGAGCAAAAATAAGGTCTATTTTACATCATTCTGTGGTTATTTGTTTTAATAAAATTAAGTGCAATAAATTTTAGCATTATAGATTTAGGATTAAAGGGGACCTGAACAATCATTGAATTCAAATCTTGGTTTGGAAACTCATTCACAGAACAGTTCTGTGAAGTTTGTATTCAGTCAAAGGGCCACACTGGAGGACCTAGAGGACCACATGTGGCCTCAAGGCTCCTGGAGAGGTAAGGACATTTTAATTCAGTTAGGGAAAAACATAATATTTTCTATAACTTAAACACTCATTCAAGAACAATATTTTTAATTAATCATTTAGTCAACAAACATATCATTAAGTACTTTCTGTATGCCAGGCCCTTTATCAAGTACTGTGGATACAAATAAAGATGTAAACGTGTCTTCTGCTCTCAAAGATCTCAAAATCTAATAGGAGAGAGAAATGACACTACATGTAGCTTCGAGGCCGCAGGTTACCCACCCCCTGATAAACCATTCTGAGCCTGACAATTTAAGGGGCTGTGCCATTTTAAGGTCTCTAGGGTATTATCCTGAAGCAGGCATGCAAATAGATGGGATGGAACAATGGATAATGGATAGATTTGGGAATCAAAACTATTGGAATGAAGCTCCAATTTTGCCTTGCATTGATTATGTAGCCCTGGCCAAAATACATAGTCTATAAGACCCTTATTTCCATTATTTGAAAAGTGGGATAATTACACCTTTTTTTTTCAAAAAGTTGTTAGAAGAAAAGCCTTTTGTGAATTGTAATGTACTGTCTAAATTATTACTGTCCAAATTATTACCTTTGGGAACTAGAGATATGAGAGGTGATATGATCTGTTCCTTTACATCTAGGAGGACACAATCGAAGTTATCGCATGCATTGCTCTGGCTGTTTTTCAGTCTTTTCCTTTCCATAAAGAAGAATTCACTCTATTCAAGACCATTCAATTCTATCTAGAAGAGCCAGTGATAGCTCAAGATCTTTCAATTCATAGCTATCTGAAAAATGAGAAATCCATGCTGGGTTAATTAGAGAACAGAGTTTTCCATTGTTAGATATGAAATGAGGGAGCAGTAGCTCTTAACTAGAGGTCTTTGATTTTTTATTTTTTTTCTGTTATTTCAATATAATTGGCTTCCTTTGTAATCCTATGCATTTTATTTTATATATTTATGAACATTAGTCAATGAGGGGTCCCTATAGGTTACCTTTATTGTTGTTTAGTCATTTTTCACTTGTATCTGATTTTGTCATCCCTTTTGGGTGTTTTCTTGCCAAAGATACTGAAATGGTTTGCCATTTCCTTCTCCAGTTCATTTTATAGATGAGGAAACTGAGGCAAATATGGTTAAGCTCAGAGTCACACAGCTAGTTAAGTTTCAGAGACCAGATTTGAATTTAGGTCTTCCTGACTCCAGGCTTGGCACTCTAACCACTGTACCACCTAGCTGCCCACTCTATAGGTTACATCAGTCTGCAAAAGGGGTCCATGATACAAAAACGTTAAGAATCCCTTTGCTGGAGACTTTCTCTGAACTTTTAGTGATTCCAAAAGACAAATACAATTGCAAAAACACCTTTAGTACCTCAAATTCAAATTAGATGTTACACTGAATTATTAGTTACTGGGATAATACCAAATCTCCTACTAGAAATATTAAACCTTAGTGCCTGTAATTCCTTATTCTTTAGGTTTTAAGTACTAGGCAAGTAACATTTCTTTGAATACTTTCTGGGACTGGTCGGTTATTGGTTAGTAATAGGCTAGTATGAATTAGTTAAACCAGTCACCTAGAAGAGACCTAAGGAAATACATGATTTTATTAGAGTTGGAAGAACAGAAATTTCCTAGTACATGGGATTCTGCTTAGAAGTGACATCTTACTGAGGAGGATCTAGACAAGTAAGTTGTTTTTAAAAATGTTTATTTTTAAAAATTTATCTTATTTTCAATTTAGGTAACAAAACAAGCATTTCCAGAACATAGTACAATAAAAAGATGGTTTGCACATGAAACGGCAAATCTACCACATACAACTTGCTGTTCCCTCCAAATATACAAGTTATCATGTAAATTTCTATTTTTCCCTTTAGTTCTTCCCTCTCCACTTCAGCCCCACCTTTTTAGAGATGGCTACCATTAGAAAAATCACACACATATGTATATCTAGGTAAAATTATTCTATACACACTTACATTTATCAGTTCTTTCTCTGGATGCAGATAGTATCTTTCTTCATATATTTTTATTTTCAATTTGTGTATTTATAATATTCAACATGACTTAGTCACTCAAAGTCCTTCTTTAAACAATATTGCTCTTACTGTATACAATGTTCTCTCAGTTTCGTTAATTTTGCTCTTCAGGTCGTTCAAGTCTTTCATTGCCTAAGATCAATGAACTCATCATTTCTTTTTTTTTTTAAACAATCAGGGTTAAGTAACTTGCTCAAGTTTATACAGTTATTTTTTTGTGTGGGTGTTAAATATCTGAGGCCGGAACCGATCCCAGGTCACCTGACTCTGGGGCCGGCACTCTTACTCACTGTGCCACCTAGCTGCCCCTGAACTCATCATTTCTTATACCACAGTAGTATTCTATCACAACCATATACACAACTGGTTTAGCATTTCCCAATTGATGAGGAGTCCTGCATTTTCCAGTTCTTTACCACGACAATGAGAGCTGATACAAACATCCCCTTCACATTCAAATTTATGATTGCTATTTGTGAATTTCTCTCCATCTTATTTTTACTATTTTCTTTCTCAACCTTACTTTTTACCCTATCCCTGTTAGATTTTCCTCTCCCTCTAGCCTTCCACTGCCCAATCTCAATCCATATACCACTTCAAAAGTGCCTCTATGTTCTCTCCTCCCACCCTCCAAAATCTCAATCCATTTACCCCTCTAAGATTCCCTCCCCAACTCTGTCCCCCAGTTTTCTTCCTTCTACCTGTTCAGATGACTTCTACAGCCTTATAGATGTACATATTGTATCCTCTTCAACTCAGATGAAAGGAAGGTTCCAACATTACCAGTCCTTCACTGTTGCTGCTTCCTCTGTATTAGTTTTTCTTTTCATGCCCCCATTTTTATTATATACTTGCTTTTACCTTCTCCTACCAAATCATGATTTTTAGAATCACCCCATCATATACAACTCAGCCCCAACCTTTCTTTCAAGCAATTTTAGTAATGATGACAGTTTTTTAATACTGATAATATTTCATATATATGTATTTATTTATAATAAGTAATGCTTGACCTTAATAAGTGCCTTAAAATTAGTCCTTTATATGTTCTTTATATTTCTTCTGAATCTTTTATATCATATTTTACAATGAATTCTGGTTGTTTTGTTATTAGTATTGTTACAAATATCTAAAAGTCTTTCTATTTGTCAAATATGCACTTTTTTCATTGAGGATTATATTCAATTTTGCTGAGTAAGGTATTCTTGGACACAACCTCAGCCCTTTTGCTTTTCAAAATATAATATTCCAAGACATATACTCTTTTAAAATAGAAGCTGCTAAGTCTTGTGAAATGATGATCGTATTTCCTAAGTATTTAAATTATTTTTTTCTTGTTGCTTGCAATATTTGTTCTTTAACCTAGGAACTTTGAAAATTGGCTCTGACATTCTTATAAGTTTTCCTCCTTGGGATTTCTTTCAGGTGATGAATGGTAGATTTTTTTCAACTTTTTTTTTCAACTTTACTCTCTTGTTCTAGAACTTCAGGACAATTTTCCTTAATAAGTTCTTATAATATTGCATCCAATTTTTTTTTATCACAGCTTTTGAGTAGAACATTCTTATATTGTCTCTCCTCTGACTGCCCTTCAGAGTGGTTGTTTTCTAATAAGATATTTCAGTTTCTTTTCTATTTTTCCCTAGTTTTATTATTTTTAGTGTCTCATAAAAGATTCCTCTCGCCCAATTCTAGTTTACAAGGAGTAATTTTCTTCTTAAGATTGTAGACCTCTTTTCCCAATTGATTAATTTTCTTTTCATAATTTTTTGAATTGTTTTTATGTTTTTTCCTAATTCTTCCTTGATTTCCCTTATTTGATTTTTTAATTCCTTTTTAAGTTCTTCCAAGAACTCATTTTGCGGTTGTGACCATTTGATGTTACTCTTTGGGGTAGGAGTGGCTTTTTTTACCTCATTATCTTTCTCTAAATTTAAACCTAGATGTTCTTTTATACCAACTTATCTGTCTGTGGTTAGATTCTCTTTCCTTTGCTTACTAATTTTTTCTTTATTTTGTTTTGTTTTATTTTAGCAGCTTGTTATTATAAATAGGTTTTAATCCTTAGTTGTGGATAATGCTGCCCTATGCCCCAAGTACTCCTTACTGTTATTTCCAGAATTTTGTTCAGGGGCTCAACATCAGGTACTCTTGCCCTAAGCCACAGTTAGGGTCCCCAGCTAGGATGTTCTGAAAATATTCTTGCTCCCTGTGATATGGCACTCGCTTACTCTTCCTCACTCACAGTCACAGCTTGAAGTCACCTCTAGTCAGCACTGCTAGGCCTGGCTTATAGAAATCAGTGGCAGGAGGGGAAGGAGGCTTCAGTCTTCTCAGCTACCTTCTGTTTCTTAGATGAGGTACAAGTTTATGAGGTGAAAATTCCTGAGGCTGTGAGGTAAAATTTCTTTAGGCCTATTTGACTTCCCAAGGAAACTACTTTCAGGGGCTACTATTTGTTGATTCAGTGGAGTTGGTCTGTAGGTGTCTATACCTCTCTCAGGTCAGACCTCAGTTCCTGAAGGTCCTCTCAAGTTTTCTTAGGAAACCAGTTGCTTTAACCCTTTATTTTTGCTGTTCTACATTCATTTTGTGGTCATTTTCTTTCTGTTTATGGAGGAAATCTGGAGAGCTTGGAAATTTCTGAGCTACTTTTCAATATCCCCAGAATCCCCTAAAGAACTAGGGTTTAATATGACTTGCTTGGGAACCTTGGGAAAGGCAAATGGATACAGATGACATTGAGAAGGGTTGAAAGGGAAATGGAGTGGGGTTTCTACTTTACAAAGGATTTCTTGTCATATCACCAAATCTTTGAACATTCTCTTACTTTGACTAGTTTTTTATCTGATGGACATGTGTGCGTGTGTGTGTGTGTGTGTGTGTGTGTGTGTGTGTGTGTTGGGGTAAGGGAATGATAATTCTATTTTAAGCCAGGATTATTGCTCGGAAATGTTCCTGATAGCCAGACTCCTTTTTGTCTTATTCTCCATTGCCTCTTAGCTCCAAGTCTTTATTTCCTCTTGTTCCTTTACTGCTAGTAATCTTGTAAACACTTGTAGATACTTCAAATTCCCTCCACCATCAATGCCTTTCTATACATTGATTAACCAATGTATACATACTTAACTCTTTTAATCTCCCTCATAAGTTAATTCTTCCAGCCTCTTAATCACACATGCTGCTCTTCTCTGAATCCCCTCCAATTTGTTGACATCTTTCTGGCACAGATGTGCCCATAGCCATATGCCTTTGGCACTCATTCCTCTTGGCTATCCACCAGAAAATAGAACTTGGCTGACTTCAGATAAGAGAGTAAGACATATTTATTTGATTTAGCTTTTGATTATGTTCACTTCTTGAGATGATGGTTGATCATTGGCAACAGGATGGTCTACTCATTGTGATTTAGGGCATAGAGATGGCGGGGGAGGTACTTGTTAAGGGAGGTACTTGTCAAGAGTACATATTGCTCACAGTCTTCCTAAGAACTGTTTGGGTTTTAGAACACAAGATGTCAAGTACTTGAGGAAACAAAAAGCTTTTAGATGTGTTTCCTTTGAGTCTGTTTATTTTCATTTCTCTAGTCTGAATTTCAATGAATAATTTCATTTCCCCATATTTCTAGAATCTCTGAGCTTACCTTTTATATGTTCTTTAGGGTGAGGAGACATAGTTCTTTATATTCATATGGGGAAAAGGGTTTGGACACACATGCAGATTGTTCCTGAGTCTAGGGTTAGCACATCTTCCTTCCCATCAAAACTCCATTCTGTATGGAAGAGATATGTCATTCAGGGAGTCAGGATCCTACAATGCAAAAAGAGGGCTGAACTTAAAGATCCATAATCATACTTTTAAAACTAGAAGAGACCACAGAGGTCATTAATTCAAGCCCCCATGATTTAAAGATTAGTAAATTGGTGCCCAAAGAAATTAAATGTTTTGCCCAACTTGAAAAAGCTAGTAAGTATTTAAGGAAGAATTTGAACTTGAGTCCCTTATTCCAGATCCAGCCCTCTATCCACTACATCATGCTGTGTGTGTGTGTGTGTGTGTGTGGTTGAGGGATCTGGGTTGAAATCCTGCCCCTACCACTTATTTCTTTTATGATAATGGACAAGTTATTTAACTTTTCTGGTCCTCAATTTCCTCATGAGTAGTGCGGACTAGGTGACCTCTAAGTTCTCTGACAGCTCTAGATCTCTGGTCCTATGATTCAGTATGGAATATGCATATGGACTACAAGGAACTCATGAATCCAGGTGCATACCAATCTACATGCAAATTGGCAAGACTTTTTCAAATATACGTAGAAAATGTTTTGATTAATAAAATAGAAATTCATTTGTTCAATAGAATAAAATACCAACTTTAAGGCTTTCTTCCATCACAGTATCCTTTATGCATGTCAACATCATACAAGCTACTGTGCGGCAACAGATATTTTTTGTCCAACAGTCTTCTGATTATTAATATAAAGTAAAACATAAATTGAGGAAATGAATGCTTGCCAAAGCTTTTTGCCACTGTCATGGATGAAGGTTAATGCAGAGACCAAGTTAAAGATGAAATCCATTGGATGATGAGATACTCCACCTTATAGGAAAATGTGCTACCAGCATCAAGCCTCAGATACAATACAGATCCTGCTAAGTGAGTACCACAATCACTCAACATTTTATCCTAACTGTCCACATGGTGAACCAAAATACCAAAGCAAAAACAAGATGATGAAGAATGTCTGTTGTCCAATTAATTCCATATACATGTATGGGCAACATATTGAGATATTAGGGAAAAAAAGTCCATTGCTCCTTCTTTTTGACCAAAGAGTAAAAGGACCTGGGTTCAAATCCCACCACTGATGCTTACTACCCATGTGACTTTTGGCAAATCGTTTATCCTCTTGGGTCATAGATTTTTCCTTGGTAAAATGAGGGGGTTTGGTTAGATAGCCTTTTAGATCCTTTCTAGCTCTATATCAACTATGCTACCATCCTAAGAAACTCCATTTTAATAATGCCTCTATGTCATTCAAAATAAGAAATATCTTCTTCCCAGAGTATCTTCCTATCCCCTAACCCTCTCTCCCACTACCCTCCCTGTCTCTCCATGCTGCCCTTGCTTTTCGTCTTCTTGCTGAAAGACAAATAAATAAAATACTCTTAACCAAACTAAACAAGGAAAAGGAAGTTTTTTGGCAGCCAGTTAAGTTCCAAGAAAATCTGCTGACAGAACTTAAGTTGAGCTCCCCAAAGCCCCTTCCCCCACAGTACAATTTTTTGGGGTAGATCTCTAAGAGGATTCTCCCATATCTTTATTGGTCTCTCTCCGTGTTTTCCCTGAATTTAAATCCTACTGACCAGACTGTAAAATTTGTAGGCAGTGGTTCTTTGTCATAATGTGATGGACATGGTATATCATTATTTATATGTGGGACAGATACCCCAAATGTACAACAGAGTAGGAGTAGAGTGGAACAATTTGTTTTTAAGTGACTAAACCATTTTTGACTTACTCAAAACTTCTCTTTGAAACAAAGGTCTCTCTCTCTCTCTCTCTCTCTCTCTCTCTCT
>NW_027185712.1:11932124-11965772 GCF_028583685.1 Petaurus breviceps papuanus | reverse complement strand
TCTCTCTCTCTCTCTCTCTCTCTCTCTCTCTCTCTCTCTCTCTCCCCAACATTTTAAAGATATTGTATGATTGTGAATCATGGAATCCTGATATCTCTGAAGAACAGAAATATAACATTACTCAGATGAAAATGTTTAATGCCATATTTGGTGTGGACAGGCTTCAATATGTTATAAATAAGTTAGGAGAAATGGCCTAATGAATCCATCAGAAAAATGCATTGCTACGCACTGTATTTGGCACAAAACAGATGCTTAGTAAATACTTGTTTATTGTTAAAATGAAAGAAAAAGAAATGGGTTGGTCATGTTCCAAGAGCAAGGGAAAATTGATGAACATGAAATCAGGAAGATGTAAGGAAGATCTTTGGGTTTTGGTGTAACCATAGTGGTGAATGTGTTCATTAACATGCCTAGGAAATACAAAGATTGGAAGGTATGGCTAGGTGTGATTTGCACTATTTGGAGGGAGTACACTAATTGATTAGGTGCCATGTCCTTTGGAATGCTAGATTATTAGAAAACTCTGAATTCATAGCAGCTTTAAAAAAATAGTTAGTTATTTTCTCAATTAACGGAAACTAAAATGTAACCATGATTTAGAAGTCCATGAACTTTTTTTCACATTCTAAAAAAATTTTTTCACATACAAAAATTTAAAAACATTGGCTAAAATGATTTTGACTAAAGACTATGTGATGATAAACCCTCATATATGATGACAAATTCATATATATA
This sequence comes from Petaurus breviceps papuanus, assembly GCF_028583685.1. Classification (NCBI taxonomy): domain Eukaryota; kingdom Metazoa; phylum Chordata; class Mammalia; order Diprotodontia; family Petauridae; genus Petaurus; species Petaurus breviceps. The sequence goes on along the minus strand of NW_027185712.1, from coordinate 11,965,034 downwards.
TATATAGATATAGATATACATACACACATGTGTATACATGTATTTACATATATACACATATGCACAAATACATACACATAAACACATATGCATATATCTGTTTCTATTATCTTCTATTTTTTCATTCTTTTGGATCTATTTTATAATATCTTGATTTCTCATAAAGTCATTAGCTTCCATTTGTTCCAATCTAATTTTAAAGAGATTATTTTCTTCAGTGAGTTCTTGATTTTTCTTTGCCATCTGGCCAATTCTTTTTAAGGCATTTTTATCCTCATTAGCTTTTTGGACCTCTTTTGCCATTTGAGTAGTCTATTTTTTAAGCTGTTATTTTCTTCAGTATTTTGGGGGAGGTCTCCTTTAGCAAGCTGTTGATTCGTTTTCCATGATTGTCTTGCATCACCTCATTTCTCTTCCCAATTTTTCCTCCAATTCTTTTAGTTTATTTTGAAAACTTTTTTGAGCTTCTCTGTGGTCTGCGACCAATTCATATTTCTCTTGGAGGCTTTCCATGCAGTTTTGATTTTGTGGACTTCTTCTGGTTCTGTGTTTTGACCACCTTTGTCACCAAAGAATGATTCTGTAGTCTGATTTCATTTTCTCTGCTTTCTCATCTTGCCAGTCAATGACTTGACTTTTGAGTTCTTTGCCACAGTAGAACTCTGCTTTCAGAGTAGAGTGCTGTGTACCAAATTTCTGGGGTTTTGTGAAGCAGTTGTCAGAGCTTCTTCTAGGCACCTGACTCAGAACTGTGAGGAGGACTTCCTTTCCACAGCCTCAACAAGCTCTGCCATGCCAGCTTTCCTCACCCCAGCACTGCCACCCAAAATTACAACCCAGATCCACGCAGGACAAAGCAAGAGAATCCTGCTTTATCACAAGCAAAGAGATTCCTACATTTTCCCTCTTGTCAGCCACTTGGTCCCCTCACCATCTGTGGGCCTGGAGCTCCAGAAACAGCCACTGTTTCAGTGGCTGCAGCTACCACCATCTCTGCCACCCCAGGGGCAGGGACCTTACTGTGCTCTTCTCTCACCCAGGTCCAACAGAGTTTCTTCACTGACATTTTACTTTCTCTTTGGCATTTATGGGTTGAAAAGTCTGGATACCACCATAGCTGCCAATGATTCAGTCCCTTGAGGTCTGCTCTGACTGGTGTGTGCTATCAGTCTGTGCCAGTGCAGCCCACATGGGACTGCACTACATTTCCAGCCTGGTGTGGTAGACTCTTCCTTTTGGTTTGCCAGGCTGCATACAGCAGCAGATGTATTTCACTCTGTCATTTTGTGGGTTCTGTTGCTCTAAAATTTGTATAGATGAATTATTTATAGGTATTGGATGTGATTGGGGAGTGAGCTCAAGCAAGTTCACCATCTTGGTTTTTACCCCACCATCTTGGTTCTGCCTCCCCTCTAGTAGTATCTTTATGTTAAAATAATAGCATATTATCTATGACCTTAGAGAATGCTGATTATATTAGCATAAATAAGAAGATAAGAATAGGAGTAAGACATGTGCTGACAGTGACTGTAGAAAGCCACATTGTCTTTCCCCTTTATGGACATATCTCCTTTAATATTCAGTAGCCTTGCTCTTTGTCCTATACCCCAGCATCTATAGTGAGTGAAAATGGGAGTCACTGCTTGCTTCCATGTTATGTTCACATCTAAAATCATTTAACGATAGTCTTCAAATTATTGATCTGTCATTCTTCTGTTAGAGCACAATGGAGAAGTGACAAGGCTATGTTGAAATACATTTCAATGTCAAAAAAGTAGAAGAAATTAGAAGAATATTAATTAGCTAACTTGCTTCTACCTTCTTTACTAATCAGTAATAATTGTGATCACTTAAATTCTTCTCCATGATTACACACACACACACACACACACACACACACACACATCACCCACTCAAAGAGAGAGACACAGAGACAGAGGCACACACAGAGACACAGAGAGAGAGAGACACACACACAGACAGAGATACACATACACACAGACAGACAGAGAGAGACACACACACAGAGGAGAGAGTTACTAGCTTATATATAGGGCTACATACTTAGATTACTCGTAGTCACTTGTTACACTCCTTAGTATCTTATCCCATTCCAAGGATTTATGTAGAGTGAACTGTTGTTTTTTTTTTTCTCCAAATATCCCCTTACCTGATTTAGAATTGATAGCTCCATTGTCACACTTTTACACTATTTCCCAAGTGTCTACAACCTCTCTCTTTGGTTTTCTACTTAAAAACCAATCTAAAAGGAATTTCAGTAACTCTGTCATTTTACGATTTTTACAATAAAATTAATTTAAATTTGTTGGCATCAAATGTTAGAAATCCTTAGGGCACTTTAATGAAAATAAGAAATTATAACAATACTACATCATGGGCTGATTACAACCCCAGAGCAGGTTGGGCAAACTCGCCAAACTGCTGCAAAAAAAAAATGATTCCAAATTAAAAGTAAGCAAAAAATTCACATGAAAAAAGTCTTTTACTTTACCCTGGAGTATAATAAATGTCAGATCTCTAGCTAGAGATGATAGAGTCCAAGGGAATCAAAAACCTTCAGCTAACTATTGTCCTTATCTAAGAAATTACACAGAATTTAAATCTGGAAAGGACCTTGGAAAGTGTTTAACTCTGTCTTTTTGCAGATGAGAAAACTGAGGCCCAGAGACAGGAACTGACTTTGCCAAGGTCACTTATCAAGTTAGTGACAGTTTGGCCTTCAAACCTTGATCTTGTCATGACCACGTGTAAAAGAATTAGATTTATTCTTTGCATCTCTAGAAAGTGTGCTCTTTCATTTATAAGCTTCATTTCTTTGAGCAAGTAATTTACCCACTCACCTTAGTTCCTCATGTATAAAATGTACATGAGAAGATTTTTACTACTTATCACAAAGGATTATTACAAGAATTAAATTAGAAAATGGATGTAAAAGTGCTTTGTAACAATAGAATATAATATAAATATAAGTTATTACCATTACCTTAGTAACAAGAATTAACAATCATTAAGATTCAGGGGAAGAATGTTCATGGTATTGGGGGATCCAAGGTTAAGGAACATTATCTGACATATACAGTTCTACCTGTGTAATAATGGAAAAGTCACTGAACCTATCAGTGCCTCAGTGTGATAATTGTAATCTTTATATTGGTTAATGTTTCAGTTAAAATTGTAAAACTCCAGAATGGGATAACTGAGGCTAAGTGGTCCTAATTTCCATCAAGGTTATGGGCAAAAGTAGAAAAGGTTATACTTTTCCATATTTGTTGGTCTATGTTAATTCTGTGTCAGGCAGTTAATACCCTCAGCTTCTGACTGGGTAAAGCACCTGACCTCATGAGGAAGTAAAGTTGTGAACTGATCCAGATATTCTGGAGAGCAATTTGGAACTATGCCCAAAGGGCTACCCTTTGATTCAGCAATACCAGTTCTAGGTTTGTATCTCAATGAGATTTAAAAAAAAAAAGGTAAAAGGACCTATTTGCACAAATATATACATATATATTTATGTGTGTGTACATATATATATATATATATATATATATAAAATAGTGTGTGTATGTGTGTACATATATACATATATACACACATGTATAGGCTCTTTTTGTAGTGGCAAAGAACTGGAAATTGAGGGGATACCCGTCAACTGGGGAATGCCTGAACAATTTGTGTTACACGGATGCAATGGAATACTATTGTGCTAAAAGAAATGACCAGCAGGGTGATTTCAGAAAAACTTCAGAAGACTTAAACAAATAATGCAAAGTTATGCAAGCAGAACCATATACAATGGTTAATATGTACTAGCCTTATGACATTGGGTACAATTGCCCTGCCTTCCTTCCTCCAAAAAGCAAGCAAACAAACAAACAAAAACAAGCAACTGCTGTGGTCTCTGAGTTATTCATCTTCAGCTGCTTTTGATAGTAATCTCAGATCTTCCAGTTTTTTTGTCTTGTTAAAGAAACTCCCTCTGAGCCTCACCCAAGTCTGATATCTGTAAGTAAAAGCCTGAAAACGTTTCTACCATATCTGATTCTGATTAGGAATGTCCCCTTCCCTCATCTGGCAGTGATAATCTATTCTTCACCAAGTTCATGTTTTAGGGTATATGCTTTTGCTATCTGAATCCCAACTTTGAACGTGTTTTTTCCTCTAAATGTCCCTCTTCCACTTGTCCTGGGTGACTTTCTTGCATCTATGTGGATGATTATCAGTGTGTGTGTGTGTGTGTGTGTGTGTGTGTGTGTGTGTGTGTGCTTGCGCGCACCTGTCTGGAGGACCAATTTCCTCTAAATTTCCTAATCTAATTTTGTTGTAATTTGAGTCATCAGGTGAAATAAAGCACTTAGGAAATTCTCTAAGATTATAAATTTTAATAGTTGCCATTTATCTGTATCAGTGGAGAGAATTTTTATGCTGGGAATTCACAATGTTGATAAAATTATTGTCCTCTATCTCTCTGTCTCTGTCTGTCTCTGTCTCTGTCTCTCTGTCTCTTTCTCTGTCTCTCTCTGTGTCTCTCTGTCTCTCACTGTCTCTGTCTCTGTTTCTCTCTCTCTGTCTCTGTCTCTCTCTCTCTGTCTCTCTGTCACACATATAGACACACACACTGTGGCCTATTGGATCAAAGGCTGGGGTCTCAATCAGGAAGTTCTGTATTCAAGTTCTGCTTCTGATACATACTGGGTGTGTGATCCTGGGCAAATCAGCTAAACTTCTAGTGCCCTTGGAAACTCTCTAAGACTTTAATTTGAAGAGAAGATGCTAATATGTTTCCATAGAGAAAGTCCTTTGCTAGACACCCCCTACAACAGTGAAATCACAGGTCCAACAAATAAATAAGCACATAAATAAAGAACGAATTAATAAAAATAAATGAATGTGTATATATTACATATCCTATCTATATACCACCACTACCATCATGTGTTATATGTGTATATTTGCATGCATACAGAATACACACATATATATGTATAGTGATATTACAGTAGAACAAAATTTTAGCTTGATAAAAGGCAGAACCATTTAAGAATAAAAGCTAATTAACATTGAAGTCTATTACTTTGTGGATTGGTGACACCTTGTGAAGGCAAAGTGACCAGAGACTTGTTAAGATTGGTATAGAGTTGATAACAATCCTTACAAACAGCAGTTTGTACTAAATGGCTTCTACACTGGACTATGTGGACTAAGGTAATTTATAACTTATGATTCTTTAGTATTATGAATCCTTTTGGCCCGTGTAAAGGCAGGACAGCTAATCTGTTAAAGGCTGGCCCATTATAACACAGGAGCAAAGTTAATGTGTTTTAGAAAGAGGAAGTGGAAGAACAGAGAGACTTTTAACAGTATGAGTTTCTGGATAGCTTTACCTATGTGTATATTTTTACATTTTTCTTCCATTTTATTATGTACATATGAGGGGAGAAAAATCAAGTGTATTGGTATCACTGTAAGTGACCTGAAGTCTTAAGTACAGAGTGTGCAAGAGGCTGTGTTATTAAGACTGAACCCGTGTCACAAGGTCAGGTGTCTTGTAAGTATAAAATTCAATATAAATAGAAACTGTAACTTTTATTACATCACCTTCTACTCTTCCCTAACTTCAAGAATATGCCTTTGTCATAGATTACGGGAATCTCCCAGTCAGAAGTCACTGGACCCTGGTATGGCCACAGAAATCAGGAAAAGATATCATAGATAGAGGATGAAGGAAATAGAACTTTGTAACTGATTGATTTTTTATCTTTATTGCCCATAAGCAGGAATGATCTATGGCCTAGAAGAGTAGAGAATTATGGTAACCTTGACAAAAATAGAGAAACCAGGAGAGAAAGCTAGTCTTACAAAGAAATATCCTGATTCTGACAATGACTTTATCTGTGAGTGTTGGCAAATCAAATAATCCACCTGAGACTCAGTCACATCATTTGTAAAATGAGTGGGACTCTTCAATATCCCTTCCAACTCTCTCTATATTTGGTTTTATATTAAGCAATAAATAAATAAATAAATCTGAAGCTAAAATCTTCTGACTTCATGGGTCACACAGCCTGAATGTGTCAGAGGCAGAATATGAATTTAGCTTCAAGGCCCATTCTTTATTCACTATGCCATAATGCCTTTCTGTTTTGTTCTGCTTGGTTTATTTATTTATCCATCTCCTCTATTTATCTATCTATCTACTACCTACCTATCTACTTATGTATATTTTTTTGCATGGAATTTAAAACCTCATAAGGATTTTTTAATTGGCTGCTCTTTGACTATAACTTGTTCAAAATAAATTGCATGCAATGCTTAGTTAGTTAATAGCAGAATTTTAGCTAAGTTGTCTTGACAAGTCTGAAGAACCTGTCACTTTCATAAACTGTCTCAGTAAAAGACTTTTGCAGAAATTATTTTCTGGAAGCATTTATTCTCCTTATGCAGAGTAGAAAGTTTTGAAAAATATTAACAAAATATTTTAATCAACATTGAAATGAAGCTGAATTGAAGTTTTGAATGCTTCATTTATGTGAATAACATATTTCCTTGTGAAGATACATGAAACTTGTGAAGACCACCTAAAGAATCTTCATCTGATATGACCTAGCTGCAACCTACTTTTCTTGGCTTATCTCACCATGTCATATTTAGAGGAAGCATGGCATAGTGGAAAAAGCTTACTCTTGGAATCGGAAAGAAGTGTGCTGAAGATCTTTAACACATATTGACCATGTGACCCTTGGTAAGTCACTTAACGGATCAGTTGCCTAGCCAATTCTCTAAGACAATGAGTTATGGAGACAGTGTCAGTCGGCATTGGTAGGAGTTCCCTCTTCATATACCAGGAGTTCCATATATGAGAAAAATCACATTTTATTGGGATAGTCCCAAAGACGTCCTTTTCTTTTCCACTGCTGTATCTTTGCTTATGCTGTTCTTTACACCTTGAATAGCTACTTTCCCAAACTCTTTGTATTGAATCTGTAGCATACCTTGAAGACTCAATGTTAAATGAAATCCCCTCCATGAATCTTATCCTGATTCTGCCAGTCCATAATGATCTCTCATTGGTTCTTATAACACTTTACTAATACAAACCACTCATTCATTCATTTAAATGTGTAAGGCATAGATGCAAGCATGCAGATTCACCCAATAGTGTAACTGGAATTTTCAATTTCTATCCATTCATTATTGAAATCCACACAGTTTTTGTCTTCCTGGATGGTCGTTTGAAGCCTTATGGGGTGCACTATGCAAATCAAATCATCCATTGTGCTTCCATTATACTTCACTGAGTTCTTTCTTAAAGAATCATGAAATCCCAGAGGTGAAGAGTATCTCCAGAATCAACTGGGTCCAATCTGTACCTGACCAAAGTGCTCATCGAAATTTGCCTGGAGAGTGTTTATGAATGTTTTTCTTGATGAAAACTAGTGATCCCTAACCTGATGTCTTTAGGAAGGTTTTCATTCCATTGAATGTAAATCTTAATCTTTTTTTAAAAAAACATTTTACCATTCTTCCTAGTCCTGGCATTTGATTTCAAGAAAAATAAATATATTTTTCTTCCATTTCACAGGTTTTCAAATACTGATTGACAGCAATTCTTTCCCCCCAAGTCTCCTATTTTCTAGAGTAAGTATTCCCAATTTCTTCATTCAACCCTTATTTGGCAGGGATTTGAGTCCTATTATCATCTTGGTTACTAAAATCTGTATTCTCCCTAGCTTATCATTACCCTTTCAAAACTGTGTCCTCCAGAACTAAAACCAGAATGTAGACCTACTCTATCTAGAGCAGCGTGTTAATATCACTTATCTGGACTTGGGCACTACCTTTCTTTTTTTTTTTTTGCCTTTTGGAGGGCAATTGGGGTTAAGTAACTTGCCCAAGGTTACACGGCTAGTATTTTTGTGTAGGTGTTAAGTGTCTCAGGCCAGAACCCGAACTCAGGTCCTCCCAATTCCAGGGCCGGTGCTTTATTCACTGCGCCACCTAGCCACCCCTACACTATCTTTCTTAACACAGCCAAAGACTTACCTTGAGCTGGAAGTGCACTAAAAACCTCAAATCTTTATTCTTCACTTATTATCTAATAATTTTAATGTCTGATATCTATTTAGTATTTAAAGGACATCAAAACACCTTACCTTAATTATATCTCTTAATTCTCACATCAGCCTGGCAAAGTAGACAGTATAAATGTTCACATTTCATAGAGAAGGAGATTGAGGCCTGGACAGATAAACAGCTTGTCAATGGTCAGACACAGGATTCACACAAAGGTTTCCTTTGATTTCAACTCCAATACTCTTTACACTACTGCATATTTTTTTCTATCTGAACTTACCTCCCCAATATTGTACTTAAGAAGTTAATTCCTTTGAACTCATATAAAAGACTCTACATTTATCACTGTTAAATTTCTTCTTATTAGAGTTTATGCAATGCTCTAGCCCACTGATATCAAATTCAAATAGAAATGTGAACCACTAAATAATACATGAGGATTCCTGCAGGAGCATAATGACTTATAAAACCACACATTAATATTATCTATGTTTCATTGTATTTTTTATTTATTTTATTAAATATTTTCCAATTATATTTTAATTTGATTCATAACATACCAGGGAGTGGTAGAAGTCACAATGTCCCATAAGCCTATTGAGATTATTGTGTGTTGTTTTTGTTTCCTTTTTTTTTAATCCCCTCACCCACTTGCTTTACCATCTAGTAGGTCATCTATCTTTCCTTTTTTGACATCTGAAAATTTGAGAAGCTGTCATCTATTCCCTTATTTGAGGCAATGACAAAATGTTAAATATATTTAACATGCATAGATACCTAAACCTCTTCATTAGAGATTTTTTTTGTTAATCTTCAAATTCTGACAATTTTCAGAATCTTTTTTTAAAATTTGTTTACTTTTAGTTTACAAAATTCAGTTCCACAAGTTCTAAATTTCTCACAAGCTCTAAATTTTCTCCCCCTCCCTCTCTTCCACCCTCACCCATTAGATATTTTCCCCCAAGCTAGAATCAACTATTCTTTCAATGATTATTCTTTCAGTCCAGCCATTCACAAGTTCTAAATTCATTTTTCTATAAGATTGTTTAGTCCACATATCTCCATTTTTCCCACATGGATAGTAGAAACATGATGTTAAGAGTTTAGTTAAAATCTGGGTATACTATAATTGCAGCATTCCCCTTATCTAGTCTATTATTATGGCATAATCTGTTCTTCACCCAAAACATGTCCTCTCCCAGTTCTGTGCATTTTTAATGGCAGTCTTCCATGTGTGAACTTTTTTCTCCCTCATCTCTAGATGGCCATATTAGAGATATTAGGAAGGTAAAATCAGCAAAGATGTGGCAATTGATTAAATATGGGGGTAATATAGATTGAGGAACAGAAGGTGACACCTAGGTTGAAAACTTACATAACTGGAAGGATGATGTTGCCTTCAAAAGCATTAGAGGAATTCGGAAGAGGGCATATAAGGTTTGTGGGAAAGATAATGTGTTAAGTTTTGAAAGTGGATACAAAACCAGGGCATAAACCTCTTTTTACTGGTGGAAATAATAATTACTCATTGTTTCATACCTTCTTTTTTTTAATTCAATTTTTAATTTATTAATTTGTTTGTTTCCTTTTAGTTCACAGGATTCAATTCCATAATTCCTTGAATTTCACATTTTGTCCCCCTCCTTCCCCTTCCCCCCTCCCATGGCGTCTTATAATCAAGTATAGGATCTGTAAATACTTTCACATTATACAATGGTCAGGTTATAAGGATGGATTATACCAGCTGGAATGAAAAATGGTAAAGAGTACATAAAATCAAATAAGAGAACGAAAAAGATCAGGTATTTTGCTTCCACCTGGATATAAATTTAGTTCTTTCTAGTTCTTTCTCTGGATGCACGTTTTTCTCTCCATCATGCGTCTTTTGGGATTGATTTATATCCCTGCATTGTTGAGAAGAGTCCAGTCTATCAAAGTTGGTCATCACACATACGTTGTGTCTGTAATTGTATACAAATTCCTCCTGGTTCTACTCTTCTCACTCAGTATCAGTTCTTTTAAGCCTCTCCAGGTAAATATGAAGACTGCCTGCTCCCCGTTTCTTATAGAGCATATTCCATAATTACTAATTGTTTACTAATAATTACCACATTATTCCATAACATGCATATACCACAACTTATTCAGCCATTCCCCAATTGATGGACACCCCCTTAATTTTCAATTCTTTGCCACAACAAAAAGAGCTGCTATAAACATTTTTGCACATATGGGTCTTTCTCCCATTTCTATGATCTCTTTGGGATATAACCCTAGGAGTGGTATTGCTGGATCAAAGGGTATGAAAGTATTTGTAGCCCTTTGGGCATAGTTCCAGATTGCTCTCCAGAAAGGCTGGATCAGTTCACAACTCCACCAACAATGCATTAGTGTTCCAGTTTGCCCACATCCTCTCCAGCATTTGTCATTTTCCTGTTTTGTCATCTTAGCCAATCTAACTGGTGAGATGTGGCACCTCAGAGTTGTTTTGATTTGCATTTCTCTAATCAATAGTGAATTAGAGCATTTCTTCATGTGCTTATAGATAGCTTTAATTTCTTTATCTGAAAACTGCCTGTTCACATCCTTTGACCATTTATCAATTGGGGAATGACTTGTATTGTTATAAATTTGACTCAGTTCTTTGTATATTTTAGAGATGAGTCCTTTGTCAGAGACATAGGTTGTAAAGATTCTTTCCCAATTTCCCACCTCCCTCCTAATCTTGGTTACATTGGCTTTATTTGTACAGAAACTTTTCATTTTCATGTAGTCAAAATTATCCATTTTACATTTTATAATGTTCTCTAATTCCAGTTTCGTCATAAAGTCATTCCCTCTCCACAAGTCTGATAGGTAAACTATTCCTTGTTTTAGCAGACTGCTTACAGTATCAACCTTTATACCTAGATCATGAACCCATTTAGACTTGATTTTGGTATATGGTGTTAGATAATGGTCTATGTCCAGTTTCTGCCATACTATATTCCAGTTTTCCCAGCAGTTTTTGTCAAATAGTGAGTTCTTATCCCAAAATCCAGGGTCTGGGGGTTTATCAAACGATACATTACTGTAGTTGTTGACATCTGAATCTCGTGTGCCTAATCTATTCCATTGATCCAATCCTCTATTCCTAAGCCAGTACCAAGTAGTTTTGAAGACTGCTGCTTTATAGAACAGATTGAAATCTGGTAAAGCTAGTCCACCTTCCCTAGCATTTTTTTTTCATTAATTCCCTTGATATGCTGGACCGTTTATTCTTCCAGATGAATATTGTTACTATTTTTTCTAACTCTATAAAGTAGTTTTTTGGTAAATTAATTGGTATGGCACTAAATATATAATTTAATTTAGGTAAAATTGTCATTTTTATATATTAGCTCGACCCAGCCATGAGCAATTGATATTTTTCCAATTAGTTAGATCTGACTTTATTTGTGTGAAAAGTGTTTTGTAGTTATGATCATATAGGTCTTGGGTTTGTTTTGGCAGGTAGATTCCCAAATATTTTATAATGTCTACAGTAAATTTAAATGGGATTTCTCTTTCTACTTCTTGCTGTTGAGTTTCATTGGAAATATATAGGAATGCCGAGGATTTATGTGGGTTTATTTTATATCCTGCAACTTTGCCAAATTTATTTATTGTCTCAAGTAGTTTTTACTTGATTCTCTAGGATTCTATAAGTATATCATCATATCATCTGCGAAGAGTGATAGCTTGGTCTCTTCTTTGCCTAACTTGATTCCTTTGATTTCTTTTTCTTCTCTAATTGCTACTGCTAACATTTCTAGTTCCAGATTGAATAAGAGAGGTGATAGTGGACACCCTTGTTTCAGCCCTGATCTTATGGGAAATGCTTCCAGCTTCTCCCCATTGCATATAATACTTGCTGATGGCTTTAAATAGATGCTACCTATTATTTTAAGGAAGGCTCCATTTATTCCTATACTTTCTAATGTTTTTAATAGGAATGGATGTTGTATTTTGTCAAAAGCCTTTTCTGCATCTATTGAGATGATCATGTGGTTTCTGCTAGTTTTATTGTTTATATGATCAATTATACTGATGGTTTTCCTAATATTAAACCATCCTTGCATTCCTGGAATAAATCCTACCTGATCAAAGTGTATTATTCTTGAGATAAGTTGCTGTAGTCTTTTGGCTAGTATTTTATTTAGAATTTTTGCATCTATATTCATGAGGGAGATTGGTCTATAATTTTCTTTCTCTGTTTTATCTCTTCCTGATTTAGGTATCAGTACCATATTTGTTTCATAAAAAGAATTTGGTAGGACTCCTTCTTCACTAATTTTCCCAAATAATTTGTAGAGTATTGGAATCAATTGTTCTTTAAATGTTTGATAGAATTCACTAGTGAATCCATCTGGCCCTGGAGATTTTTTCCTAGGGAGGTGACTGATGGCTTGTTCAATTTCTTTTTCTGAGATGGGATTATTTAAGTAATTTACTTCCTCTTCAGTTAATCTGGGCAACTTGTATGTTTCTAAATATTCATCCATTTCTCTAAGATTGTCAAATTTATGTGCATACAATTGGGAAAAATAATTTCTAATTATTGTTTTGATTTCCTCTTCATTGGAGGTAGATTCACCCTTTTCATTTTTGATACTCATAATTTGGTTTTCTTCTTTCTTTTTTTTATCGTATTGACTAAGGGTCTATCAATTTTGTTGTTTTTTTCATAAAACCAGCTCTTGGTTTTATTTATTAGTTCAATAGTTTTCTTAATTTCAATTTTATTAATCTCTCCTTTAGTCTTCAATATTTCTAGTTTAGTATTTAATTGGGGATTTTGAATTTGTTCTTTTTCTAGGTTTTTTAATTGCATGCCCAATTCGTTGAGCTCCCTTTTCTCTAATTTAATCACGTATGCACTCAGGGACATAAAACTTCCCCTAAGAACTGCCTTTAATGCATCCCACAGATTTTGGTATGTTGTCTCATTATTATCATTCTCTTGAATGAAATTACTGATTGTTTCTATAATTTCTTGTTTGACCCACTCATTCTTTAGTATCAAATTGTTTAATTTCCAGTTAGTTTTTAGTCTGTCTTTCCCTGGCCCTTTATTGCATATAATTTTTATTGCATCATGATCTGAGAATGATGTGTTTAATATTTCTGCCTTACTGCATAGAATTGTGAGGTTTTTATGCCCTAGAACATGGTCAATTTTTGAATATGTGCCATGAACTGCTGAGAAGAAAGTATATTCCTTTTTTATCCCCATTCAGTTTTCTCCAGAGATCTATCATACCTATCCTCTCTAAAATCCTGTTCACCTCCTTAACTTCTTTCTTGTTTATTTTGAGGTTGGATTTATCAAGTTCAGATAGGGGGAGATTAAGGTCTCCCACTAGTATAGTTTTACTATCTATTTCTTCCTCTAATTTCTTTACCTTCACCTCTAGGAATTTCGATGCTACACCACTTGGTGCATATATGTTAAGTAGTGATATTGCTTCATTCTCGATGGTGCCTTTTAACAGGATATAGTTTCCTTCCTTATCTCTTTTAATTAGGTCAATTTCTGCATTTGCTTTATCTGAGATAAGGATTGCTACCCCTGCTTTTTTTACTTTAGCGGAGGCATGATATATTTTACTCCAACCTTTTACCTTTACCTTGTGTGTATCCCTCTGTTTCAAATGTGTTTCTTGTAAACAGCATATTGTAGGATTATGATTTGTAATCCATTCTGCTATCTGTCTCCGTTTTATAGGAGAGTTCATTCCATTCATATTTACAGTTATGATTAGTTATCTGTTTCTTTCCCCTCATCCTATTCCTGTCCCTGTTAATGTTCATATTTTCCCTTCCTTCTCCCTTACCCCCCTTAATAGTTTTCCTTTTGATCACCGCCAACCTCAGTGTTCCCTTTTTGGCCCCCCTCCCTTTTCCTCCCCTTTTCCCCTTACTACTTCCATCCCTACAAATCATTCCCATCCCCCCTTTTGTAACTCTTTCCCCCTCCTACTGCCTGTAGGATATTGTTATACTTAATGAGGTATGCTATTTTTTCTTCGCATCAAGAATGACAGGAACAGATCTCATGCAAAGCTCCTCTCCCTCCCCTCTTTCCCTCTAAAATGATGTGTGTTCTCCTTGTTTACCTTTCTAAGTCACTGTTGCTTCTCGTAATTGGAGGTTGAATTTTCCATTGAGTTCTGGCTTTTTTATCAAGAAGGTCTGGAACTCTGTTATATCATTGAATGACCATCTCTTTGCCTGGAAGAATATGCTCAGTCTAGATGGGTATGTGATCCTTGGTTGTAATCCGAGCTGTTTTGCCTTCCTGAAAATTGTATTCCACTGCCTCCGTTCTTTCAGTGTGGAGGCTGACAAATCCTGTGCAATCCTCACTGTGGACCCTCGATATTTGAATTGTTTCTTTCTGGCTGTTTGAAGAATTTTCTCTTTTATCTGGTAGTTCTGGAGTTTGGCCACAACATTTCGAGGATTTTTCAGTTTGGGATCTGTTACAGCAGGTGTCCAGTGGATTCTGTTGATTTCTATTTTTCCCTCAGGTTCTAGTATCTCAGGGCAGTTTTCCTTAACGAGATCTTGGAGAATGTTGTCCAGGCTCATTTTTTCATCATAATTTTCTGGTAGGCCTATGATTCTCAGATTATCTCTCCTGGATCTATTTTCCAGGTCAGTTATTTTTTCTTTGAGGTATTTTACCTCTTTTTCTAATTTTTCATTTTTGTTGTTTTGCTTGGCTAATTCTTGATTCCTCATAGAGTTATTTGTTTCCATTTGTTTAATTCTGGTTTTTAGCAAATCATTTTCCTTGGTTAATTTTTGAAGCTCATTTTCCATATCATACACTTTTCTTTTTAGAGAGATGTTTTCCTCATTATAATGTTTTTCAAATTCTGCTATTTTCGTTTTGAGAGAATTATTCATTTTTTCTTCTATCTCTCTCATTTTGCTTTCAAAATTCCTTTTGATCTCATCTAGGAGAGCCTTCTGTGCTTGGGATCCATTCCCTGTTGAAGTCTCAGCTGTGGGTGTGGAGTCCACAGTATCTCCCTCTGATTTTGGTTCCTCCCTCTGAGGATAGTAGGACTCTAGAGTCTTTGTCTTTGTAGTCTGCTTTCTACCCATTTTGAGGCAGTGTCCTAGCCATGCCCTTCCTCTAAGATCCCAAGCCTTTACTGTAGAGGGTTTTGCCCTGGGGCAAGAGTTACTATATTTTCAGGGTCAGAGGCGGGGTTTGGAGCAAGTGGGGTTCACTCTGCCCTCCTTGTCTTTGGAGGTCCTGAAAGTGGCTTGCTCTTTCCAGTCCCAGCCCTTTGGTGATAGGCCTGGTAGTGGACCTTGTGGTTGGTGGGAAGACTTGCCCTCCGAGTTAATCAGGCCCCTTCCAGGCCTGTGTCAGCCACGCCTTCCTGCACAGGCCGCTGCGCCCTCCCGGCCTGTGCCCACCGCGCTGCTGCCGCCGCCACACCTTCCCGCGCAGGCCACCGCGCTGTCGCCCGCTATTATTCCTTATTAGAACTTGTCCTTCGCATCTATGTATTGATAAATCTGGAAATGGCCACAGCTACTGCTGATCTGGAGTCCCTCTGGCTGGCGGCTGGTCAGGCCCGCCCTGGGGCTAAAGCCTCAGTGTGGGGCTGGGCTCCGCTCCCAGAGCCTTGCGCTGGCCGATTCCTGCCGGCCTGCCTGGCTGTTTTCAGCGGGAGGCTAGCTTCTCTGCATCATTTTGTGGGTTCTGCAGCTCCAAAGTTTGTTTAGAGTCCCCTTTTTACATGGATTGGGGAGGGTGGAAGCCGGAGCCGCGGGAGGGTCGTGCTTCTATTCCGCCATCTTGGCCTGTTTCATACCTTCTTGAAAGGGAGAGTTGGTTACAGTTTGGAAGAGGAGGGTGATTGCTTCTGGATCCGTTCTTCAAAAAAAGACACATGATTCCAGGCTTTCATAAGAGAGGTCTCTATAGAGGGAAAAAGACTGGGAAGAAACTTACAGGAAAAAAGAGGAGATTTTTCCTTCATAAGAGGCATGGAGTTTGTTTACTTTGCTTGCTATTTGTGATGGTTTCCGTGTAAGTCAGATTTTATAAGAATGGAGTGGTCTTTGTTTATACTTTGGGACACTAGCCATTTTGAGAGAGTGAGAAATACTTTGAACCCTATATATATATATATATTTCTCCTAGAATAATAGTATGTGGGTAAGAATCAAAAATTGTCTATTCATATATCTCTGTAAGCCACATGGGGTCACAAAGAGTCCAACAGGAGTAGAAATAACAACAATATGATTACGTAAACAATCAACAATGGTCTCTCTCTCTCCCTGTCTCTCTCTCTCTCTCTGTCTTTCTCTCTCTCTCACACACACACACATACATAGACACACACATCTTGTATCAATACCTAGTTATTTTCATATTTTTTCTCCCATTTGTCATTAGAATGTAATCTCCTTAAAAGCCAATACTTGTTTTGTTGATGATTTCTGGTCTTCACTTGTATCTACTGTACTTAGCAATGTCTGGCAGATAGTGAATATGTACTAATGAAATGTTTGTTGAATGACTGAATGACAGAACTCTGACTCATTCTAGTCTAGAATTAGCCACCTATAATCTGGATGTTATGGCTAATTATTTTCTTGGCGGATATATCTGTGGTTGCTGTGCTCTGGCCCAGCTTCCAGTCTCTCATTCCTCATCACTTGCCTCATGAGCTCATCCTTGTCCAAGGGCTACACCTTGTTATCACAATTTCAATAAGAGAAAATGGCATTGCAAGGACAGAAATCAGCTCTTTCCATCTGGTTGACCCCTTTTCTCACAAAATTTGCACTGGCACATTATAAGCTCTTTCTATAACAGCGAAAGCTTGGCCAGAATGCTCACCTTTGGTCTTATGGGTGACACTGGCCCAAGGAGCAAGGTTGATTGCTCATGAGTCATAACTTGGATATGACAGCTCCTGCTACTGTAGCATGAAGTTGCTGAAACACTTGGTATTCGCTGAGAAAGTCCTAATATAGAAATAAGAGCAATGCCTTGTGTTTTATGGGAATAGCATTGATCCTTGGGTTATCCCTTCCTCACATTTTGTCTGCTTTATGTCTCAAAATCATTTAAATTAGTGCATTCAATGAATGGCAGGATCATGGATAATCATAGATGCAAAGCTGAAAAGGACTTTAGAAGTTATTTGGTTTAGACTTCTTGTTTTACAGATGAGGAAGTAGAGGCCCAAAAACAATGTTGTGGTTAATAATGTTTCCTTTATCAAGATCATCATCATCATCAATAATCAGAATCAATAACAAAAATATGTGTTCCAATATATTTCAAAAATTTTATACGTACACACAACTCCTTCACTGCTTTGATCTGAAAGGTAAAGAGTAAAATACTGTAACTTTTTTTATTAGGTCTTGAAATATTGGACACTGATTAATGTGTTAGAAAGAGGGGAGGGAGATATTGCAAATAATATGCAGTGACAAAGGTTTTGCAGCCTTGAGCATCTGCAGGATACATGGAACTGTAAAGTCTAGTGAACAAGAGACAGAAAACTACCCAAATATGGGAGAAATTGGAATTCTTTGTTCGAAGTTTTTTGAGAAGAAGATCCATCTAATTGGAAATCTTGTACTATATGAAAGGAAGTCTATGATATTTGGAAAGAACAAAATGAGGGGAAAATATCGGTCCTACATCCCTTAAGCCGCTATATCATTGGTGTGCAGGACCATAGATTAAATTGGGACAGGCAGATAGATGACAGTGTTTAGAGGTGTGGGAAGCTGCCACAGGGGCTGCATCCTGTCCCACTCTAATTCCTGGGAAGCCTGTTGGGAGTGAGAGCAGAAGGTGGATGCCACGAAAACTCCCGAGCAAGTTGATGTCTGAAACTTGGAAATTAAAAATAAATAAATGGGAAGGAGGGGAGGACACAAGACTGATTACTGCTGCATACGCATTTTATCATAGGCAAAAGAGAAGACAGACCAGATAGGCCTCTTACTGTGACAGAGATTAAGGGGCGAAAGTTTAAAAGCACAGAAGTTTAACTGCCATGCTTATTTATAGCCTTGTACATACAAAGACACCGCTATTTCGAGGCAGTGGCATTATTTTTTATGGGTGTCAGTTTTGAACAGTCCACACATAGTAAAAGTAAAATAAAGCAAACAGCATGTGTGAAGGAACAAATTTAAATAGCAGAAGCTGTAGTATACATTTAATTTCCAGAATATGTTTCCCTGATTCATATCTTGAGCTTAGAAACAAGAGGAGGGGTCAAGAAAGTGATGTAGCCAAGCCTTTAATAGCATATCAATTTTCGGTGGACTTTAATCTCTTCCATACTAGGCAAAGTGAACTTAACTGCAGCTGTGGCTACACATGCAAATTAGAATGGACAGTATCAAGAAACAAATCTTATTTAATAATTAAATATCCTACTAAGAGCAAAAGACCAGGAATCCTCTGGTTAATACAGTCAATATCGATAAACAATTTGAAGATTGAGACGCTTTGAAAGGAGACATTAAATAACAGTGAGAGTTAAGTCTGCTGGCAGTCCAGTATAGCATCTGTGGCAGACAAGGGAGGCGTGCCTCTATATTTCAATCAATCAATTAATAAACACTTATGAAGTTCCTGCTCTGTGCTAGTCACTGTGCTAAGCACTAGGCATACAAAGAGCGAGAGAGACAGACAGAGATAGAGAGAGATGTATAAAAAGACAGAGACCTAGGGAGAAAAAGAGAAACAGAGACAGAGAGACAAATATTAAATAACTCTCTAGCTGTTCTGTCTTCCAAATGATTTTGACCTCTGAAGGAAAGATTGTCCTTTTAGAGATAAAAGCCCATACAAAGATAAGATGTTGTGAACTGATATAAATAGCTGATAGATCTCTCCTTAGGAAGAGAAAAAAAGCTAAGGCATTTTCTCTAGTCTGATGATTAGATATATGAAAGTTCCACTTTTGGAGCTGAAATTTGAACCTTTGGGTTCTGAGCTAAGAGAGAAATGTCAGAGCCATCTCTTCTCTCCTTATTAAGAGAGAAAGGCAACAACTTACTCAGGGTTCCAGCTGAGGTTAAAAGTTGGAAGTCAGAAAGCATTTATAAAGTACTCACTATATAGATCGGGAGTTGCATCTTGGGGAAACAAAGAAACAAAGGACAGAAAATAACAATTGCTGCCCACAGGGAGCTCTCCATCCAATGGGGGAGGCAAAGTGCATGCATAACAAACAAACAAAAAAAAAACACCTTTGTACAAAGAAGATACAAAAAGGAAAGTCTGGAAGGAATCTTTGAAGAAGGCACTAACATTAACAGGGACTTAAGAAAAAACAAAGCAAAATTGTGTGTAAAAGTTTGTATTTTGGCTGGGACCTGAAGTAAGCAAAGGAAAACAGAAAGACATTCTTCTGTGCCTAGTATAGCAACATATATTAGTAACCATGAGAAGCTCAGATGAGTAGTGTGATGTCATCACAAGAAGGTTTCAGTGCCCCTCGGGCATCAGACACATAAGGGATCCTCCACGAATGAAACATGGCCACACATTTTCCTTAAGCTAGTATCTTTTGACAAGTATGCCCTGGCCACATATGTTGTTCTATGTGTGTTTATTAGATGGGCTCATTCTCTTTCCTAATTATATATGTACTTAGTAGAGTGTGTCCCAGGCTTAAGGGGAAAATGTTCTAGTGCAACTTTCCTTATTGTGCTATTTTATTAAATAAACCATTTTATTTTTTCTGCCTGACTAGTAAAAAGTAAGTCCTTCAGTGAGGGGTTGTAAATAAAGTTTTTTTTTTTCTTTGTTTGTTTTTGTTTTAGTATAAGCAGAACCACAGAATACCCTCAGTCTAGGCTAGCATTTTTGGTAAACTCACTTGAAGAAATCTCTCCCTACTCAAGTCCATTTTCCATTTAGCTTTCAGAAAGATTTCCCTAAAGTGAAGGATCCACCATGTAATCCTCAGACTTATAACTCCTGTCTCTCTATCATGTTCAGGATAGATCAATCAATCAATCAAGAAACATTTTGTTGTTGTTCAGTCATTTCTTTTGTGACCCCAATTGGGGATTTTTTGGCAAAGATACTGGAGTGGTTTTCCACTTCCTTCTTTGGCTCATTTTACAGATGAGGAAACTGAGGAAAACAAGATTAAGTGACTTGCCCAGGTTCACACAGCTTGTAAGTATCTGAGTATGGATTTGAACTCAGATCTTTCTGACTGACTATCCATTGTGTCACCCAGCTGTTCAAGGAACATTTATTAAGTGCCTACTAAGTGACAGGCACTGTGCTAAGTACAAGAAGATACTAAAAACTGATCAAATATAAAATCCTCACTTTGTTATTAAAAGCCCTTTATATTGGCCCCCCTCTCCTCACCTCCAGTCTTCTTGCACCTTATAAACTCCTGTACTGTATAATCCAGTGACAGCAGCCTCTTTGCTGTTCTGCTAACAAGAAACTTGATATCACAGCTCTTGGAATTTTGATGGGTTGACCCAATGCCCAGAATTCAGTCTTCTCATGTCAACTTCCCAGTTTTCCTGGCTTCCTTCAAGTCCTAAATAAAATACAATCTTTCACAAGAAGCCTTTCATGATCTCTCTTCATTCTAGTCCCTCCCCTCTGTTGATTATGCCCAATTATCCTGTATTATTTTTTTGGACATAGTTGTTTACATGTTGTCTTCACCATTGAGCTACAAGCTCCTCAAGAGCAGGGACTGCCTTTCTTTATATCTTTAGCACTCAGCACAGTGCTTGGCATATGTTGGGCACTGAATAAAAATTTATTGACTAACTACTGCAGATTCTATACTCAAAACTGTATGACCTTCTCTGGGTGCTGAAGATTAGGGTGTAAACTCAACTGTGCAACTTATATATGCAGAACCCAAACAGATCTGAATGCAACTTTAATTACTGTTTTTCTTCCCAGTTTTTGTAAGTACTTTGCAGAAGCTCTGATACAACAAAATTCATAATCATAGATAGATATAGGTGCCAATAAACATTCCTACTTCGCTAAAACTTATTAAAAGGGGCATGTCCCAAGACTGAACAGTATAGATGTGTAGCAGCAAGCACCCCAAGCGTCCTCAGGGTTTTCAGCTACCACAGGTTCTTGGATCTGCTTTGTTAAAGGAAAGCAACTCAAAATAGGTTAACAAGCTTACTTTAATCAGTCAGACATATATCGTTTACCTTGTTCAGGGGAAAAAGGTCAGCACCCCGAACTTCAAAGCATACAGGCAGAATTATCAAGACAGAAACAGATCAAGTAGACAGATTTCCAAACTGTCCAACCATTACATCCATACCCAGTCAACATCTGGGTTTACACATCTGGGTTTTTCAAAGCCGGGGGACTCTGGACAATGGCTTCCCAGAATTCAGATCAAATCACAGAACACTTCTCAAAGTGAGTCCCAAAACAAAGCTACACATCAGGGCTTATATAGCCTTCTCCTGGCTCAGAGAATGTAACAACCTTATTGACCCACTGGCCAATCAAAAAGTATCCACTGAAAAACAAGCCTCCCTCCCCAGGCCTCCGGTGTACTCCAGCCTAGGGGCAGGGAAGATCTTCCAAATCTGCATTCCCATTACAAGATGATGTTGCTGTCATTTCTTCTCTCCTCAGCCCAGATCTCTTACTCCATTTACTCTTATTGTGAAAACCATACTATTTTCACACCCTTCCCATATTGAGACCTGATTGATCCAAGATACACCAGCTTCCTTCCTACATTATGAATTCCCCTATGATACTGGAGGAAGAGGCTATGCTATTAGCCAGAACTTGCTTGTCCTATTTGGAGCAGTCAGCCAGCATGGCACATGGACCCAGGGGGAATATACTGTGCAAGGTGCAAGATGCTAGCTCTACTTTTTTTAAAAGATGAGGAAAGCTTATACCTTTCCAGTATATCATCTGTAGTGTTATTGAGAAGCTTGAGGTTCATGTGCCCAATACTGTGGCACCTTATACTTGGGATGTGAATGAGAAGAAATGTGGAGATGCACTCCCATCATGCTCCATTTCTTCCTGTGATGTTGAGAGTCATTGAAAATGAGTAAGAGAAGGTCAGGGAACAGTCTGAGGTAGGTGCATTCTCTCACTCTCCAGCATCAGTGATCAAAAGCAAGCATGCGGAAAGTGGTATCATGATACATCTTGTGTCTGGTGTTCTTCGGATTGGCCATCTCAGTCTGGAGCATCTGGTGTAAGCCTGACGGACCATTGAAGTATATTGTATACTGAGCAATTTGGGAAAGGGTTATGGGATCAGAGGAACACTAGTGCTCATTTTTGTCTTGTTTCCATTCCTGCACAGCCTTAATGTGTGAGGTGACTTGATTCCATCTTGATCCATTATATGAGATTCAGAACTCCAGTATTAAAGCTTTTATATATACTGAGTGTGAAGATGGGTCCTTGTGTCCATGTATCTTTGGATAGTGGAAATAAGACACACACAGTACACACCCCAGTCATATCATAAAGAGTCATATCCTTTGATGACACCCAGGCCCAGAACGTGCTTATTCTGTGTTTGCCTGAGTGTTAGGCTAAGGCTTTCTCTCTCTTTATAGAGAGGGAACAGGGAAAGGAGGCAATCTTTGACATGTGTATTATTATGTCATCACCCCCTGAAAGCTTTGCCAGAAAATTAAAACACTCTGGTACTGAGAGGCAGGGAGTGAGCACGGATGCTGCCATGCACAGTGGGGTGGGGACTTCCCTTGAATGCTCTCATCCCTGCCAGGAACAGCTCAACTGAGTAGAAGCTGATGGCACAGAATGTTCTACTGGTCTATTAGAATTGCTGGAGTCAGGAGGAGGCTGGTATATCAACCGTGGTAGATGTGAATACTCACTATTCTCTGAGATGTAAAGAGTGTAAATTGACATGTGAAGATCTTTGGAAAAAGAAGAGGGAGTGTTGTGAGAGAGACAAAGCAGTTGGGATATTTAGCACCATTATGGTGCCCACAGCCCTGATCTTGGGTATGTATCATTCTTAGTGTTGTCCTCATGGTGGTGTCACCTCATGAAGGTGACAGAAGGTGCTGATAGACCATCCCCTCAATACGAGTGCTTCCACCCAAAGCTCTCCTCTTTTTGTCTCTGTAGCCTTTTTTGTTGGTCATCTCCTATCTATGAAAATTCTGGCATAGTGGCTGCTACATGGTAGGGTCTTATTACTTATCCCATTATTGATTTCTATGAAAATGAATCACAAATCTATTGATCTCTATATAAACAGCCTCTAACCTCTCCACAGTGTTCCAGTACCACATAAGCAACTGCCTAATAAACATGTCCAATAGTATATACTATAATCATTGTAAATTCAGTACGTCCAAAAAGAAACTATTTTTCTTTTCTCTTAAACCTACACTCCACTAAACTTCCCTATTTCTTTTGAAGACAAAACTGTCTTTTCAGTCACCCAAACTCATGGTCATCTGTCACTCACCTTTCCTCCCTCTGAGAAGTCTTATATTGTTTGAAGATTTGCCTCATGGGCTCCCACCTATGTGAAGACTGTCCTGTTCTCCCAAGTGCTTACTATCACTCCTTCTTCAAGAGACCTTGTATCTTATTATCTTATTGTATTGGCATTTCTGAGGAGAATATAAGCTCTATGAGGGCAGGAACTTCTTTTCAATTTGTCTTTGTATCATTGATGCCTAGTCATGTCTTTGTACATAAGAGGTGCTTAGTAAGCTTTTGATTCATTGAACTGTATTAATGGGGTATTTATATTAATCCAGAAATTTGTAGTCTAGTGTTACATAATACTGAAATTGTAGTATCATACCTAATCTAGTATTGCCTTTCTGAAAGCTATTAGCTGAGTTGTTTTCCCACATCTTCTCCAACTTCAAAAGAGTTTTCCTGCTCTTAAATCCCCAAATTCTGCTAACATATGCAGAAATGTTTGCAATAGTCACGAATAGAATGAGACCTGTGTGGATACACAAGTTACTCTTTGAAAAACTAAGAGAAGATGGAAACAAGAGCAGGGTGTAATTACAAAAGAGTTTCATGGTCCTGTAGGGAGACTTGCAGGAACTCTGAATCCCTACATGAACTACGGCTATCAGCAATGATAGCTAAGATCACAAAAATGGAATTGTAAAAGCAGTTTTGAGGACTCTAAAAGCTCAAGAATCATCTAGAAACAATATCTGGTATTACTGAAGTGAAAAAAATGTAGAACAGAGAGAAAGCAGAACTATTTAACTGTTATTTTCTTTTTTACAAGAGGGAAAATGTCTCTACAAAAAAAAAGGAGAGAACAAAAAAAGGTGGAACTGAAATCCAAGGTAAGGGAGGAGAGAGTAAGAGAAAATCTAGCTGCCTAAAAAGAGTGAATGTTCAGGCACCGAAGAACTATCCTCATTTGTTAAACGAGCATTTACTGAGAATCTAACATGGGATGGGCACTATGGTAGATGTTGCAGATAAAAGGACAAAAATGATACAAACCTTAAGGAGCTTACATTTTACATTTAATACAGTATACAAAATAACTTTATACAAAATATATACAAGACATTCAGAGCTATGTGTGTATGGGAAGTGAGTATCAGGAAAAGTACTGTATTTTTAAGGTGGTGTCTGGGCTGCCCTTTCAAGGAAACTAGGAATTCTGAGTCAGAAGAGAGGAAAGAATATCTTGCAGGTAGAGGAGACAACCTGTGGGAAAAGCACAGGAATGGCAGATGGGATATCATCTGTAAGGAGGGGTAAGAAGACCAGTTTGGATGGACCATGAATTTTATGATGTTATGTCTATTAAAGCCAGGAAGTCCAGTTGGAGCTAGTGTGTGAAGGTAACTTGAATGTCAGAGGAGTTTGCATGTGATCCCATAGGTCATAGGGAACCACTGGAGTTTATTGAGTAGTTGAGTCAGGTGTTCATCTCTGTGCTTAAGGAAAATAGCTTTAGCCACTGTGTGGTGGTTCAGTTGGAAAGGGGAGAGATTTGAATCAGAAAGAACAGTTAGGAAATTATTGTTCTAGTGCAGGAGAGAAGTAATGAGGACCTATACTAACATGGTAGCAATGTGAGACAAGGAAACATTTCAACATAATGATATAATTGTAAATATGATTATTGAGCCATGGTCAATGAAGTTTGGGAGAGGTATTAAAAGTCTGCAGATAGGAAAATGTGGCCACAATTTTCAAAGAGGTAATGAAAGTATATCCATCAAACTATAAGTTATTAAGCTCAATTCGTTAGAAAGGGAAGCAATGATCACTATGAGCCAGGATGGGTTTGTCAAACTCAAGTACTGTTAGAGTAATCTCATTTCCCTCCTTGACAGGGTTACTTGCCTAGTAAATCATAGAAATGTTTAATGTTAATATAGCTAGATGTTAGCAAGGAATTTACCATTAGCCATGTGGACAAGATGGAAAGATATGAAAGCTCTTCTGTTGAGTGGATTTGGATTATTTACAAAAGATTTCATCAATCCTGAATCCTGCATGATCCAACAGTATGACAAAACAGTCAAAACATGTCCATTTGATTTAGGCTGCATTAGTAGAAACACAGTTCCTAGAACAAAGGAAGTAGGAATCCCATCCTCCTTTGGCATGCTTAGACTACAGCTGGAGAATTATGCTCATTCTTCATGCCACATTTTAGGAAGAACATTTAATATAAATATAATAAAAATATGGATAACCAAGAAGTTCAGATATCTTGAAACCATAGAAAGCATATAAGCGTCTTTGAAGGAATTGGATATATTTGTAGTTATGATGGTTGTGTGGAATATGGCAGACAAGAAGGTATTGATATCTGTCTTCAAATATTTGAGGAAGTTCATTTTACTTGATCTAGAGGGCAGAACTACATATCTTTGGGACTTGGTCCCTGGGTTTACTGGTGAGTAAATAAACAAATAGGCAAGTACAAAATCATCTAAAAACTGAAATTAACACACACTTGCAGAGGGTATGGTTCACATCCAACCTGGAAGTATTTTTTTTATTTCTACCTCTTACCTTCTTTGAATTTCTACTTCTTTGGAATAGTAATGAAATACAGTGCCATGTATGTCTACTTGCCATTTCTATGGCTTCCTAAAACAAAGCTCCCTGGTCATTATTCCCTTATTTGTGTTGTCTCCTTGATATCATGAATATGGGCTCTGTAGGGCAACAACTTTGTCATTTTTGTATCAGTATTTTCTGCCTCTAGTACCTGCAACAGTGAAGATAATACATTTTAATTAATTTGACTAGAAGTAATATTTCAAAGTTTCAGAGAAGCCCATTTAGATTTGATGTAAAGGGAAAAATTAAAAAACACAAAAATAAACTTCCTAACAATTAGATTTCTCCCAAGGTGGAATGGAAAGCTCAATAAGGCAATGATTTCCTAGACAGAGACTCTGTAATCATTTTTCCCCCCTGGGAAATTGTTAAAGGGCGATTCTGCTCTTAAAAAACTGAAAGTGAAAAGCCACAGGTTTGCAAATTATATTAGCAGGTACAAGTCAGAACAAATTATTTCAGAGAAAGGTAGGCTTCCAAAACAGAGATTCTATGATTTTCTGAATAGAGAACTGGGATTCTGCTGTTGGTTTTTAGGCAGATGACTTTGAGCAAGTCACATCACTTGGGTTTCAGTTTAACAGTTTGTCAAATGCTAAGATTGGATTATATGACCTCAAGTGTTTCTATCAATTCTAAAATTTGATGATTAAACTTTGTACATTTTGTGTCCTCAGAAAATGGCTTATATGTCTGTAAGTCTAGCTGCATACTCTTCTTCTTTATATACATTTTGCTAAATCATCCTGCCTAGTTCATTGTTAGCTCCATCTTCCTTTTAGCTGCTACCCCTGGTGTTCTTGTAAATTCCCTTCTTAGCTCTGATTCTGTTGACAGAAAGAAGATGGCAGACAGCACACTCTACTTATACAGCAACTTTGATTTTAAAAAAAGTAGGTGGGGGGAGTAGTTCACCCCCTATCCCCCACTAGCATGTCAGCACAGCCCCTATGAGAGCTAAGGAGAGCAGACTGCTATCTCCATGACCTAAAGGCATTAGCTGAATTATCATGGATCAGACATCCGCAAAATATAAAATGAGGTTTCATTTGACATAGACATTTACATCAAACATATTCAGAATAATTATTTTCACTGGAGCATTGATAGATCAACCAATGGCAATTTAATGAGAATATTGTCTGTCCTTGTAAGTGATATTTCCCCTCAGCTGCAAAGGTGGTAGTGGAGCGCACTGTATCACTCAGTCTTGTCACAGTAGATGTTCTGTCACTGATTAAAGAGCTGGATGTCCTCTTTAGTCACAAAAACATTTCATGGGATAACCTTGTTTCTGTCTTAATGGATTCGAGCAATGTAATGAGAGGTACCAAAGTGGACGTGAAGAAACCCTCTGAGAGGCTGAGCGTGTCACTTCTCACTTATTCTCTAATGGCTGTCCCTTACAGGCTAGCCAGAGCCCCTCGGAACAGAGCTAGAGGAGACATTTAAAATGCACATTCCTTCCTTCAAACATGAAGGACAGACAACACAGGCATCAAAAAGAATTTAATTTTTTCTTTACCTAAAACAAAACAAAAAAATAAAACACACAGGTATCTTAGCTCCAACAGAGATGAGTGCCTGGTTAAGATACTAAAAACAATGGTAATATTTCCATAGAGGTAAAGTTTTAGAATGCTTCATGCTTTCCTCAAGTTCTTTCTTTTCTTATTTTATTATCTATTTCACACCATAGTAAGGCTCTCTAAAATCATTTAGTTTGATCTATGCTTGAGTCAGCCCTTTTACAAATTCAGGACAAGGGGCATGTGATGGTTACCCATAGTCCTGGACTTGAACTATTACTGAAATCCTGCCAGTGTCAAAGCTAAGGGGAAAATTTGTTCTCTCTCATAGTTGGAGAAACTGAGTCTCAGATAGGCTAAGTACTTCATACAAGTAGTTGATGGCAGATCTGGGACTAAGATTCACATCTTCCCAACCTTGGCCTACGATTCCAGAACCTACTTATCCAACTCTACCAAGATATATCTGATCCATGGCTAACTGGAGATGCATGGCAGAAAGATGCTTCTGATACTCAGGAGGATACACTGAACAGGAGGAGGAGGAGGAGGAAGAGGAAAAGGACGACTGGGTTACTGACAGTGCAGTTTCTGTCTGCATTTGCTGCCAGTTTGAAGGAGCAACTAATTCACAAACTCTATGGTAAGCACATTGAACTGTTCTAGGATTTTTCTCATGCTTCATGAAAACAGAGATCATAACTGGGAAACCAACTGTAAAATTAAAAGAACTAGATGTTGCCAATAAAGACCATCATTTCAGGAAAATAAATTTGTTTCTTGGAAGCTGTACTTGCATGTATGCTTGAGGTGCCCACAAGAAAACTAATTCAACCGAGGAGGAAATTGATCTTGCTTCACTGGTTTATATGAACAGAGTAAAATACACACCAACAGGTTATAGCACTTAATAACTCTTTGTTTCTCTAATAATGAATCAATAGTAAGATCACCTTGAATGGCTATATTTTGAAGTCAAAAGTACAAAGTGGCCAGTTCTCTTTCCATATTAATGACCTGATTAATAATAATAATAATAATTTATACTTATATAACACTTTAACATTTTGGAAAGTGATTTACTTATTGATCTGCTTTGAGCATATCAATAATCTTCAGAAATAGATTCTATCATTATCCATATTTTACTGAAGAGGAACCTGAGACCCAGAAATTTTAGAGTAACACAGCTAGTGTCTGAGATAAGATTCAAACCTAAATTTTACTGACTCCAGTTGTAGTGCTTTAGTTCCTAGGTCACTCTACCTCCGTGTCATTAAATGTAATCTTTAGGATCAGCAGAATTGCAATATTGCTTTACTTTTAATATCACCTAATTCAACCAGATTTTGCAATTTCGACTCCTCTCCTTTTTCATGCAGTAATAATTCAAGCGATGTGATATTACACCTGAGGTGCATATTTCAGTAAATTTTTGATTGTCCCAGTATGAAGTTAGAATTTGCAGACAAATGTCTAGCAGGAAGGAGGGACTTATATTGTACATCTTTAGATTTTAGTCCAAAAGATCATTCAAATGATTATATCTAGAAAATGTGTATGCATTTTGTATATCTGTGCTCGTGATTTTGAAAGAGCTAAGGGTTATATAAAAATAATTTCTTTCAATACTTGATTTTTAAAATGCTATCATTGGTAGAAGGGCATTCTTGAAGTAAAGAAGATCTGAGTATAAGGTCTGTTTTTGTTTACATGCTCTCTGTGTGACCATACACAAGCTATATTACCTCTCAGTGTCCAAAATTTATTGATATTATAAGTGATAAATCAATCACTGATCTGCATCCTTGGAAGGAGATCCTGTCATCTAATGAAATCAGAGTTTTGAAACATATAAAAAAACACTTGATTTTACTGTAATTATTTTTTCAAAAACAACAAGACTATTTTAATACTACATATATTATTTATTGCTTTACCCTGCTTGGAAGGGGCAGTTAGGTGGCTCCCTAGATGGAGAACTGGGCATGGAGTCAGAAAGACCTGGGTTGAAATTCAGTCTCAGACACATACTATCTGTGCAACTCTGGGTAAATCAGTTAACACTGTTTGCCTCAGTTTCTTTGCCTGTAAACTGAGCTGGTGAAGGAAATAGGAAATTATTCTAATATCTTTGCCAAAAAAATCCCAAATGGGGTCACAGAGAGTCAGACATGACTGCAAACAACTAAACAGCAACAACTTAAAAGATTTTCATATTGCTGTAAAAACAATCCACATAAGGAGGCAGATATCTTCATAAGGTCAATTTTGTCAGTGAGTCTTCCCCAAAACTTCTGAAAATTTATGAGAGAGAATCCAAAATCATGCTTCCTACAAATGATAGAAGTGAGATTCAATTTTTTTAATTACCTCTATGGAGATTTTCCATGGAATCATTCATGGGACAGTGGCCAGAAGGTAGCAAGACAAATAAAGACAAATCACAAGACCATGAGTTCCATTTGAGATATTCTAACTGGATCATCTACCTTTCCTGGGAGATATTTGCTATACCATATTTAAAGCCAGGAAATTATGTGGGGATATTTCTCTTTTTCCAGTAAAACAACTCAGGACAACCAGGAGTCTGGGAGGAATATAGTTTTCTTCAATTCAGTTGTTGAGAGAAGAATCAGATATTTACTTACTTGAGTTTCACACATGATAAAAATAGCAAATATATTTGTTCACTACAGCAATGAAGCAGAGACCCACTTCTGCCACATTTTCCACCACAGGGTCTAACACTGTAGAGTTAATAGATTAAATTTCTGACTGAATTAGTTACCAGAATTACAGTGGAACACAAAGTAGATGAAAGTATCTAGAGCATGAACTTATGAGATGCTGTCTAATAAGAAAAAAAAAGAGATTGGCCTTCTATTATGGCATTGTATAGTAGAAGGAAGGAGAAGAAGGGAAGCTGATTGTATTCTAGAGCTTGATAGACGAAGAGGAAATTTATTTTTTTTTCCTACTTTAAGTGGTTCATTATTAAATTGGTTGGTGTGTGTGTGTTTGTGTGTGTGCATGTGTATGCGTGTGTGTGTGTGTGTGAGAGAGAGAGAGAGAGAGAGAGAGACTGAAAGAGGAAGATGAGCATACTACTTTTATAGTTCTTGAAATTTAAATAACTGCATATTTTAGATAATATTTTGTAAAAATTTAACAGAAGGTTGTCTGCCATGAATCCATACTTAGTCTATTGAAGAAAAGTGTAGATCTTGGCATCCTCAGACATTTTCAACCATTTATGCAAGTTAGACTTCAAAGGGATGGATTAACTAATTCATTGGAAAGGTAGTGGGGGGAATGGAAACAGCACTAGAGATATTAGTAAATTTGTACTCGGCCTTGGATCTTTCACTTATTTGTTTGAAAAAGATTAATTTAATAAGCTATAAAACTTGAGTTTTACCACTTATAAAATAAGCTGAAGAATACCTATTATTATTTATTATGAATTTATTAATTTCTCATTTTAGGTAGTGAGCATGTAAATATCCAAAAAAAAAGCAGGGGGAGACAACTACTTCACTCAAGAAGCATAAATGTTATTAGAATTTGTAGCAAAAAAGAGATTCTGGATGGGCCATGTAAGAAATATAACAAACAGTAGATGGACCATCTGATTTGCACACTAGATCTTCCAGAATTAAACAAACAGGTAACTGGAAGACTCTAAATTTGGTGTGGTCAATAAATGTGTTGATCATTCAGAGAGGCAGGAACAGAACACTTTACATCAGTTGTTCCATTGTACCTACAATCTCATAATGTTGAGGGACAAGAGTTGGGAAAACAAAGTGAAAGAGAGAAAAGAGATGCAAAGAGACAGAGACAGAGAGAAATGATGGTCATGATCATGATCATAATGATGATGACCTATCTAATAGAAAATACTGTTGTGAAGGCTAAATGGAATTTGAAAACTGTAATATATGTATATACATATATATATATATATATATACACATATATATAAATAAATGAAAGTCATTATTCTTGTTATCATTTGTTCTCATACTGAGTAGAGATTATAGGAATGGAAGATGAAGGGAACAACTCAGATAATAGCTCACATTCCTTACCCAATAAGTTCCATGTCATCTTGAAGTCAGAATGCAATGGCTCATGTCTTGTTCTCTGGATTGCCAAGTCAGTCGCATTTGAGATATCCCATGACAGCTTCGTACAGTTGGAAGAGCAGCAGCAAAGCAATTTTTCGGTCTTGGCTCTGCAAGTGGAGGGAGTCTCCCTAGCTTGTAAGAGTTGCTCTCCCTGTATAAGCACTGATTCACTTTCATTTTAATGGGGAAAAGAAATCATCAGCTAAATTACATTCAGTTAGCTTAGTGGATGATGATTTGGTCAAGCAGTTACTTTTAATCTCCTAAAGGACATTGTGTTTTCATACAGGATGGATGAACCAGTTAACATGACTTGCTCCCATATTTTCCCCTTCAACTTGAGACACTTCTAAAATGCTCCATAAAAATCGATAAGCATATATTTATTGAGCACCTACTATGTGCATAACATTCCATGTACCTTTAGATACTATGGAAAATAAAAGTAGAAGACATGGTTTCTGCTATCATGGAGTAAAGTGTACAAAAGTAAGTATGGTATAGCAGAAAAGTAATGGACTTGATATGAGAAGATGGATTCAAGTATCAGCTGTGTAAGCTTGGGCAAGTATTTATTTTTTACTTTAAAAATGCTTCTTTATTTTTTATGAGGATTGGTAATCTATAACTCCTGCTATCTTCCCATTGAAATATATATGTATATACACATATACATACATGCACACACACACATATATATATACACATATATATCCCTCATAACAAACATGTATAGTTCAACAAAATTTTTGAATTCCCCCATTTTCCATGTTTGACTTAATATATCTCTTTCTTAATTTTTAGGCCATTATCTCCCTGGCAGAAGCTGAGTGGTATGTTTCAACATCCATTTTCTGGACTTGTAATTTATCATTAAACTGATCACACTTCTAAAATCTTTTAAATTCTTAATATATAATGATAGAGAGATAGATAAAGGAAGAAAGAAAGAAAGAAAGAAAGAAAGAAAGAAAGAAAGAAAGAAAGAAAGAAAGAAAGAAAGAAAGAAAGAAAGAAAGAAAGAAAGAAAGAAAGAAAG